>NC_079358.1:5119051-5144119 GCF_029582105.1 Oenanthe melanoleuca
TTGGGGTCCAGGATACCTGGGCCTTCTCATGAAGGAGTTTTTGGCAGTTCTGGACACCTGGGTCACCTTTTGAGGGGAATTTTTGGGTTCCTGAACACCTGGGTCACCTTTAGAGGGGATTTTGGGGGTCCAGGATACCTGGGTCACTTTTTAGAGGGGAATTTTTTGGGGTCCTGAACACCTGGGTCACCTTTAGAGTGGATTTTGGGGACATCCTGAACACCTGGGTCATATTTTGGGGACATTCTGAGCACCTGGGTCACCTTTTGATGGGAATTTGGGGGTCCTGAACACCTGGGTCACCTTTAGAGTGGATTTTGGGGGTCCTGAGCCACCTGGAGCTTCTTTTGAAGGAATTTTTTGGGGTTTCTGGACACCTGGGTCACCTTTAGAGGGGATTTTGGGGACATCTTGAGCACCTGGGTCACCCTTTGGGGACATCCTGAGCACCTGGGTCACTTTTTGAGGGGATTTTGGGGGGCTCAGGGACCCCTGGGTCTCATCCCCCCCACTCCTGCCCCCCCAGGTCGGGGCAGTTCCTGGTCAGTGGTGACACTGATGGCTTTGTCACCGTCTGGGACACCCTGACCCCCCCTGGGGCCGGGGACCCCCCCGAGCTGCCCCCCCTTTGTCGCTTCCGCGCCCTCCGGGACTGCGTCAACGGCACCAGGTAACCCCCAAAAAAACTGGGGATCCCCCCCCTAAAATACCTCTGACCACCCCAAAAATCCAGGGCCTGTCCCCCCAAAAAATCTAGACCACCCCAAAAATCTGAGACCCCCTCCCCAAATTGTCCCCTTGGTCACCCCAAACCCGTCAGATTGTTCCTCTAAGTTTTCACCCCAAATCCACTCAAATTCCCACAAACTTCCCCAAATTTCCACCCCAAATCCCCCAATTTTTCACTGAAATCCCCCAAATTTTCACCCCAAATTTCTCCTCCATCCTCCACCCCAAATCCCCCCGACTTCCACCCCATATCCCCCAAATCCCCCGCAATTTCCACCCCAAACTCCCCCAAATCCCCCAATTTTTCACCGAAATCCCCCAAATTTTCACCCCAAACTCCTCCCCTAAGTTCTCCAAATTTCCCTCTCCAATTTCCACCCCAAATCTCTGCAATTTCCACCCCAAATCTCCCAAATTTTCACCCCAAATTTCCTCTCCATCCTCCACCCCAGATCCCCCCAATTTCCCCCCCAAACTCCCCGAATTCTTACCCCGACCTCCCCCAGATTTCCCCCATTTCCCACCCCAAATCCCCCGATTTTCACCCCAAATTTCCCCTCCATCCTCCACCCCAGATCTCCCTGATTTCCACCCCATATCCCCCAAATCCCCCCAATTTCCCCCTCAAACTCCCCGAATTTTTACCCCGACCTCCCCCAGATTTCCCCCCACATTTCCCACCCCAAATCCCCCGATTTTCACCCCAAATTTTCCCCCAATTTCCCGCAGCCTCCACCCCTGGCTGCCCCTGCTGGCCACGGCCTCGGGCCAGCGGCTGTTCCCGGCGCCGTGGGACAGTGACAGCGAGGAGGGGACAGAGGAGGGGCCGGCGCCGGGAGGGGACATCCGGCTGCAGCTCTGGTGGTGGGGACCCGAATCTGCGGGGGACAGCGGGATTGGTGACTGTCACCCCCCTGGGGACACTGAGTGTCACCTCCCTGGGGACACCAGAGACTGTCACCCTGGGGACAGAGGGATTGGTGACTGTCACCCCCCTGGGGACAGTGGGATTGGTGACTGTCACCTCCCTGGGGACACTGAGTGTCACCTCCCTGGGGACACCAGAGACTGTCACCCTGGGGACAGCGGGATTGGTGACTGTCACCCCCCTGGGGACACCGGGATTGGTGACTGTCACCTCCCTGAGGACACTGAGTGTCACCTCCCTGGGGACAGAGGGATTGGTGATTGTCACCTCCCTGGGGACACCAGAGACTGTCACCCTGGGGACAGCGGGATTGGTGACTGTCACCTCCCTGGGGACACCAGAGACTGTCACCCTGGGGACACTGAGTGTCACCTCCCTGGGGACACCAGAGTGTGTCACCTCCCTGGGGACAGTGGGATTGGTGACTGTCACCTCCCTGGGGACAGTGGGATTGGTGACTGTCACCTCCCTGGGGACACCAGAGTGTGTCACCTCCCTGGGGACAGTGGGATTGGTGACTGTCACCTCCCTGGGGACACTGAGTGTCACCTCCCTGGGGACAATGGGATTGGTGACTGTCACCTCCCTGGGGACACCAGAGACTGTCACCCTGGGGACACTGAGTGTCACCTCCCTGGGGGCACTGGAGATTGTCACCTCCCTGGGGACAGTGGGATTGGTGACTGTCACCTCCCTGGGGACACCAGAGACTGTCACCCTGGGGACACCGGAGATTGTCAACTCCCTGGGGACACCGGAGGTTGTCACCTCTCCAGGGACACTGGTACTGGCAATTGTCACCTCCCTGGGGACACCAATTGTCACCTCCCTTGAGGAAACTAAGTGTCACCTCCGTGGGGACACCAAGACTGGCAACTGTGACCTGCCTGGGGACACCTGGACTGGTGATTGTCACCCCCATGGGGACACCGATTGTCACCTCCATGAGGATGGCAGGACCAGCGATTTTCATCTCTTTGGGGACACTGATTGTCACCTCCCTGGGGACACCGATTGTCACCTCCCTTGAGGACCTCGAGTGTCACCTCCCTGGGGACACTGGGACTGGTGATTGTCACCTCCTTGGGGACAACAGCCAGGACACCCCCAGGGACTCCATGACCATGTGTCACCTGTCTGGGGACACCCTCAGGGACACCGGGAGCAGCCACCCCAGGGACAGTGACTGTCACCCTTGGGGGACACAAATGTCACCCCAGCTCCCGGTTGTACTAAAGACATTGTGACTGTCACCCTCTGTCACCCGTGTGGGCTGTCCCAGAGGGAGGCGTGGCCAGGGCTGCCCCTCCCCCTGCACCCCAAAATCTGCCCCACCCCCTCAGGGGTCCCCACGCTCCAATTCGCGCGTTGCCCCTTTAAGAGCCCCCCCCACCTCCCCAAAGGGGGCGGGGTCTGTTCCTAAGCAGCTTCACTGTCACCATGGCAACGGGGAGGGTGTGATGTCACCATGGGGGTTGTGTGGCGCTGCTGGCCACGCCCACCGCACGGGCAGCCCTGGGTGGGTGTGGCCAAGCTACCTTTTGACCACGCCCCTTTCTAAATTGCCACGCCCCTTTGTAATAACTGTGCTTAACTGCTAATCCATGCTAATTAACCCTAAGCCACGCCCCCAGACAAGCCACACCCACCTCCCATGGACAAGCCACGCCCTATGACCACACCCAGCTGAGACCACGCCCCTTTAATAACCCAGCTGAGACCACGCCCCCTTATTATGGAGTCACACCTGCGGCCCCACCCCTGCTCCAAACCCCGCCTTCTGAGCATAAACCACGCCCCCAGATAGCCACGCCCCCTCCTAAAGCCCCGCCCCCGCAGCCGGCGCGGTCGCAGCCGGGGCGGCCCCGCGGGGACCCGGGTTCGAGTCCGGGCCGGGCCGGGGTCGGGGCCGGGGGTCCTGGCGGGGGTCGCAGCCCCCTCCCGAGGCGGGGCCGGGCCCGGAGCCCCCTCCCGAGGCGGGGGGCGATGGCGGGGCGAGCGGCGGCGCTGCTGGTGGCCGTGCTGGGCGCGGGGGCCGCGGGGCTGAGCCTGGAGCCGGTGGTTTGGCACACGGGGAACCGGCGGTGAGCGCGGGGGGCGGGGGGGAGGAGGGGATTGGGGGGTTCCGAGGGTTTGGGGGGGACTGGGGGGTTTTGGGGGACCGGGACTTTGGGGGAACTGGGGGCATCTGGAGGGGATTGGGGGGTTCAGAGTGTTTGGGGGGCCCGGGACTTTGGGGGGTTTGAGGGAATTGTGGGGAGGAGGAGATTGGGGGGTTCAGAGGGTTTGGGGGGTACTGGGGGGACCGAGACTTTGGGGGGTTTGAGGGGATTGGGGGATCTGGAGGGGATTGGGGGGTTCGGAGGGTTTTGGGGGGACTGGGGGGTTTGGGGGGACCAGGACTTGGAGAGTTTTAGGGGGTTTCGGGATCTGAGTTGTGGGGGACACTCGGGGGGATTGGGGGGTTCAGAGGGTTTGGGGGGGACTGGGGGGACCGGGAATTTGGGGGGTTTGAGGGGATTGGGGGGCACTGGAGGAGATTTGGGGGGCTCAGAGGGTTTGGGGGGTTTTGGGGGACTGGGACTTTGGGGGGTTTGGGGGTATCAGGAGGGGATTGGGGGGTTCAGAGGGTTTGGGGGGCACTGGGGGGGGCTGGAGGAGATTTGGGGGTTCGCAGGGATTGGGGGGGACTGAGTGGTTCAGGGGTTTGGGGGTCCGAGGGGCTGGGGGGGTCTTGGGGGGCCGAGCCTCTCCCTGAGGAGATTGGGGAGGGGTCTTTAGGATTTTTGGGGACGGGGAGATTGGGGGGTTCACGGTTTGGGGGGCATCGGGGAGCCTTGAGGGGTTCAGGAGACTGTGGGATTGTGAGGGGGGTTCGCAGGTTTTGGGGGGCATCGGGGGATTGGGGGGTCTGGGGGGTCTTTGGGATATTGGGGGGGTGTTGAGGGGGTCTTGAGAGACTCGGGGGGTGGCGAGAAGATTTTGGGGGGTCTGGAGGGGACTGAGAGAATTGGGGGCGTCTGGGGGGTTTTGTCACCTTGTCACCCCAAGAGATGGGGACGTGGGGCGGTGACACGTGGGGTGACACCAGGGAGCTGTGCTGTGACTGTGGGTGACAGTGTGTGAGGCTGTGTGACACCCTGAGTGACCCTGAGTGTGATACAGTGACAGTGTGTCTGACACCGGGTGACACCCTGAGTGTGACACTGTGATTATGTGTGACACCCTGAGTGACACCTGACCCTGTGACAGCCCTGAGTGTGACACAGTGACACAGTGACAGTGTGTGTGACACCGGGTGACACCCTGAGTGTGACACAGTGACAGTGTGTGTGACACCGGGTGACACCCTGAGTGTGACACTGTGATTATGTGTGACACCCTGAGTGACACCTGACCCTGTGACAGCCCTGAGTGTGACACAGTGGCACAGTGACAGTGTGTGTGACACTGTGTGACAATGTGACTGACACTGTGACACCATGACAGTGTGTGTGACACCCTGAGTGTGACATCATGACAGTGTGTGTGACACTGAGTGTGACACCCTGTGACACTGGTGACACCATGTGACACCCTGAATGCGACACAGTGACAGTGTATGTGACACCGGGTGACACCCTGGCTGTGTGGCGCTGACAGCCGCAGTCCCACGCTGTCACCCCCCTCGGGTGCCCCCGGCCCCGGGTCCCCCCTGCTGCGTCCCCTCCCCCCACCCGGCCCCCCACGGAGCGAGTGGGGGAGGGGCAGCGGCGCCGTTCCCACGGTGACAACAATGGCTGCCCAACCCCCACAGCCCTGCGGGGGCGCCTGACGGGGTGTCACCGTGACGGGGGTGTCACTGTGAGGGGTCCATAACAGGGGTCACAATGTCACAGTGTCACACACAGGTTGTCACACACAGTGTCACACAGTCTCACAGTGTCACACAGTGTCACACACAGTGTCACACAGTGTCACACACAGTGTGTCATACACAGCGTCACACAGTGTCACAGTGTCACACAGTGTCACATACAGTGTCACACAGGGTCACACAGTATCACACACAGTGTCACACACGATGTCACACAGCCCCACACATGTTGTCACACACATTGTCACAGTGTCACACACAGTGTCATGCTGTCACCATGTCACACACACAGTGTCACACACGTTGTCACACACCGTGTCTCACACAGTGTCACCGTGTCCCCGCAGGTTCCTGGCGGACGGCGGCTACGTGCTGTACCCGCAGTGTCACACACAGTGTCACAGTGTCACACACAGTGTCACATAATGTCACACATGTTGTCACACACAGTGTCTCACACATTGTTACAGTGTCACACAGTGTCACACACACAGTCATACACAGTGTCACACAATGTCACACACCGTGTCACACACAGTGTCTCACACAGTGTCACTCACGCTGTCACCATGTCCCCACAGGTTCCACACACAGTGTCACACACAGTGTCTCACACATTGTTACAGTGTCACACAGTGTCACACACAGTGTCATAGTGTCTCACACAGTGTCACACAGCGTCACAGTGTCACATACAGTGTCACTGTCACACACAATGTCACACACAGTATCACACACAGTATCACACACAGCGTCACACACAGTGTCACAGTGTCACACAGTGTCACAGTGTCACACATTGTCACTGTGTCCCCGCAGGTTCCTGGCGGACGGTGGCTATGTCCTGTACCCGCAGTGTCACACACAGTGTCACAGTGTCACAGTGTCACACAGTGTCACAGTGTCACACGTCACCGTGTCCCCGCAGGTTCCTGGCGGACAGCGGCTACGTGCTGTACCCGCAGTGTCACACACAGTGTCACACACAGTGTCACACAGTGTCACAATGTCACACACAGTGTCAGTGCCACTCACGTTGTCACCGTGTCCCCGCAGGTTCCTGGCGGACGGTGGCTATGTCCTGTACCCACAGTGTCACACACAATGTCACACACAGTGTCACAGTGTCACAGTGTCACACATTGTCACCGTGTCCCCGCAGGTTCCTGGCACACGGTGGCTATGTCCTGTACCCGCAGTGTCACACACAGTGTCACACAGTGTCACAGTGTCACACAATGTCACACAGTGTCACCGTGTCCCCGCAGGTTCCTGGCAGACGGCGGCTACGTGCTGTACCCGCAGTGTCACACACAATGTCACACACACAGTGTCACACACAGTGTCACAGTGTCACACGTTGTCACCCTGTCCCCGCAGGTTCCTGGCGCACGGTGGCTATGTCCTGTACCCGCAGTGTCACACACAGTGTCACACAATGTCACACGCTGTCACCGTGTCCCCGCAGGTTCCTGGCGGGCGGTAGCTACGTCCTGTACCCGCAGTGTCACACACAGTGTCACACACACAGTGTCACACAATGTCACACAGTGTCACCCTGTCCCCACAGGTTCCTGGCGGACGGCGGCTACGTTCTGTACCCGCAGTGTCACACACAACGTTACACACAGAGTGTCACACACAGTGTCACAGTGTCACACGCTGTCACCCTGTCCCCGCAGGTTCCTGGCAGACGGTGGCTATGTCCTGTACCCGCAGTGTCACACACAGTGTCACAGTGTCACGTTGTCACCGTGTCCCCGCAGGTTCCTGGCGGACGGCGGCTACGTGCTGTACCCGCAGTGTCACACACAGTGTCACACACAGTGTCACACAGTGTCACAATGTCACACACAGTGTCAGTGCCACTCACGCTGTCACCGTGTCCCTGCAGGTTCCTGGCGGACGGCGGCTACGTGCTGTACCCGCAGTGTCACACACAGTGTCACACGCACAGTGTCACACACAGTGTCACAGTGTCACACAGTGTCACCCTGTCCCCGCAGGTTCCTGGCAGACGGTGGCTATGTCCTGTACCCGCAGTGTCACACGCAGTGTCACAGTGTCACACACAGTGTCACAGTGTCACACGTTGTCACCCTGTCCCCGCAGGTTCCTGGCGGACGGCGGCTACGTGCTGTACCCGCAGTGTCACACACAGTGTCACACACAGTGTCACACACAATGTCACACGCTGTCACCGTGTCCCCGCAGGTTCCTGGCGGACGGCGGCTACGTGCTGTACCCTCAGATCGGCGACCGGCTGGACCTGGTGTGCCCGGGGGGCGCGGGGGGGGCGCAGTACGAGTACTACAAGCTGTACCTGGTGGGGGGGGCGCAGGCGCGGCGCTGCCAGGTGCCCCCCGCCCCCACCCTGCTGCTCACCTGCGACCGCCCCCAGCGCGACGTGCGCTTCACCATCAAGTTCCAGGAGTTCAGCCCCAACCTCTGGGGACACGAGTTCCGCCGCCAGCACGACTATTACATCATCAGTGAGCCGTGACGTCATCGCCCGCGGGGGGGGGGGGCGGTGATGTCATTGTGGGGGTTGTGATGTCATCAGGGAGGGGCTGGAGGGTCGGGGGTGACAGCGTGGGGGGTGTTGGATGGGGTGTTGGGTTGTCGTCGGGGTGTGGCGGTGATGTCATCAGCGTGGTGATGTCATCGTGAGGGGTGGTGATGTCATCACGAGGGGTGGTGATGTCATTGCCCAGGGTTGTGATGTCATCAGGGAGGTTCGGAGGGTCTGAGGTTGTTTCGGGGGGGTCTTGGGGCTCTTTCATCGCCAGGGAGATCCCTGTGATGTCATCAGGGTGTGATGTCACCAGGGCGGTGATGTCACCAGAAGCACGAGTGATGTCATCTGGGGGTTGGTGATGTCATCAGGGATGTGATGCCATGGGGAGGTGAGAGTGATGTCGTTATGATGTCATCACTCATCTTGTGATGTCATCAGCGTGTGACAGAGTGAGGCTGTGACATCACCGCGGTGGGTGATGACATCACAGGGGAGCTGTCACCAGGGTGTGACATCACCAGAACATCAAGGGGAGGGTGTGACCGGTCTGTGACATCACGGGGGTTATGATAGGCATGATGACGTCACCGATGACGTCACGGTATCCCCGCAGCCACCTCGGACGGGACCCCCGAGGGGCTGGAGAACCGCCAGGGCGGGGCCTGCCTGACCCGGGCCATGCGCGTCACCCTGCGCGTGGGACAGCGTGAGTGACCCCGCCCCCATCCCCGCCCCTCCCCCGCCCCGCCCCGCCCCCTCCTCACCTTCCCCTCCCCCCCCCAGGCCCCGGGGCGGAGCCGCTGCCGGACCAGGACGGGACAGGTAAAGGTGGGGGGAGGGGTAGGGGGGGAGGGGCTTTGCTCACCTGAAGCCCCGCCCCTGACCCCTCCCCCCACCCCCTTCACAGGTTCAGCCAATCAGACGAGCCCGCCCGGGCCGGGCCCTCCCCCCTCGCGCGGGGGGGCGGTGCTGGGGGGCGCGGGGGGAGGGGCGGCGCTGCTGGCGCTGGTGGGGGCGGGGGGGGCCCTGTGGTGGCGGCGCCGCCCCCGGAGACCCCCAAAAACCCCACGGGGCGGGGGAGGGGCCGGGGCGCGGCCCCGCCCACACGGCCCCGCCCACCCCCTGCGCGAGCTGCCCCTCCCCCCCACCGCCCCTCCCCCCGCCTATTACAAGGTATGAGATGGGGGGAGGGGCAGGACCCCAAAACAGGGGAGACCCCCCCAAAAAAGATGGAAGGACACGCCCCGCCCTGAAGCTCCGCCCCCTTGGGGCAAAGAGGAATGAAGGACCCAAAAAAGGAAGAATTTGCCCCAGAATGCGGCCGCAGGCGGGAAGGGGGAGGACCCCGGATGCCGGTGGGCGGGGCTGAGCCGGGAGGCGTGGCCTGAACGGGGCGGGGTCGCTAAAAGGGCGTGGCCTATCCATATATGGTGCTGTCTGTGGGGCGTGGTTTACCAAATATGGGCGTGGCTTCACCTGGGGGAGGCGGAGCTTGTGCAGCTTTGAGGCGTCACCCCCGGAAAGGGGCGGGGCTTGTTCCTGCCGCCCCCATTGGCCACGCTAAAAGCCCCGCCCACCGGAAGTGGCGGCAAAGGGGGCGGGGCTTTCCCCGCCCACCAACATGGCCGCCGCCAAAGCGGATGAACCGGAAGTGGCGTCAAAGTGATGGAGGGCCGGGTTTCCTTTGTGACGTCACGCGTGGGGGCGTGGCCGCTGCTGATTAGAGCGTTTTGTGCAATTAACTCCGCCCCTTCCTGTCAATCAAACGGGGTGGGCGGGGCTTGGGAGGAGGAGTTTGGCGCCCCCTGGCGGTTCCCATGGACATGGGGAGGGGGGAGAGGGCCCCAAATTTTCATTTTTTTCCCTTAAAATCCAAAATTTCCCCATTCCAGCCTCCCGTTTTCGGACCAAATCCCTCATTTTGTTGCCCAAAAAATTAATTTTTAAGGTCAAGCCCTGTCTTTAATCAAACTCCGCATTTTTAGGGTCCCAAATCCTTATTTTAGAGAAAAAAGAAATTAATTTTTAGCATAAAAAAAACCTTTTAGTGTTTAAACCTTTATTTTCAGAGTCCAAACCCTCATTTTTAGGGTCTCAAAACATAATTTTAAAAAGTTCAAGTCCCATTTTGGGGCTAAATCCCCAATTCCTGCTCCCAAAACGTGCTTAAAGCTCCAATTTTAATTTTTCTACTTAAAAGTGGGGTTTTTTTTCAGCTCAAAATCTCAAATTTTTTAGTTAAAATCCACATTTTTGGTGTTCAAAGCCTCATTTTGGGGTCCAACCCCACATTTCTGGGCCTAAAAACATGAATTTAATGTCCAAAACTGCATTTTCTCTCATTTTGGAGGCCAAAAGTCATTTTTTAGGAATAAAACTCCTGGTTTAGGGTTTAAACTCCGTTTTTGGGCCAGAAAAATGTGATTTTTAGGGCCAAAAGCCTCATTGTAGCCTCAATTCTTCATTTCCAGGATCCAAAATCCCAATTTTGGGTCCAAACCCTCAATTTTAGGGTCAATTCTTTCTCTTTTGGAGTAGAAATCCACAGATTTTGGGTTCAAGGCCCAAATTTTAGGGCCAAATTCTCTATTTTTAGGATGAAATCTTGAGGGTTTAAAAGTATTTTTGGGCACAAAAGCCTCATTTTTATCAGATCTCATATTTTGGTCCCAAAAACCTCTTTTCAGGCTCTTTTGGGTCCAAACTCTCAAGTTTAGGGTCCATTTCTTCTCAAAGTTAAACCCCCTATTTTCAGACCCTATTTTAAAGACAAAAATCCTCATTTTTTTGCCAAAAACTTCTTTTGGGACTCCCAAATCCTCATTTAAATGCCCACAGCTGATTTTTTGGGGAGAAGAAAAAAAATCATTTTTAAAAAAAATCGTTTTTAGGACCTAAAATCTCCTTTTTGAGACCAAAACCCTTTTCAGGAGGACAAAACTATGAATTTTAAGGCCAAACTCCCAGTTTTTGGAAAAACAATTTTAATTTTGAAGGTCCAAATCCCATTTAAAGGCCAAAACTCTTCATTTAGGACCACGTGCCTCATTTTAAGGTCTAAAAACTTCTATTTTTGGCCCAAGTTCTGATTTTTAGAGTCCAAAGTTCCCTTTACCGATTCCAACCCCAGTTTTGGGCCATTTTAAGCCTTTTTTGGGTCCAAATTCCCCTTTCTGAGGCCTCCCCAACCAGCTCCCGCTGTTGCCATGGCAACGGGCCGGCGCGCCCCGCTGTGACGTCACGGCAGCGCCGGCCAATCAGAGCGCGGCTCGGCCGTTGTTGCTGGGGGAGGGTCACGTGAGGGGGGCGGGGGCGCGCGCGGGGGGGGGAGGGAGCGTCACGTGACCTCGTGACTGACAGGACCCCCCTCGGGGTCCTCGTGCCCGGGGTCACGTGATCGCCCCTGGAATTCCCGAATTTCCCCCGGCGAATCCCAAATTTCCTCGTGCAAATCCCAAATTTCCCATACAATCCCCAAATTTCCTCGTTTAAATCCCAAATTTCCTCGTGCAAATCCCAAATTTCCCCATTCAAATCCCAAATTTCCCATTCAAATCCCAAATTTCCCCATGCAAATCCCAGATCTCCCATACAAACCCCAAATTTCCTCGTTTAAACCCCAAATTTCCCATACAAACCCCAAATTTCCCATACAAACCCCAAATTTTCTCGTTTAAATCCCAACTTTCCTCGTTTAAATCCCAAATTTCCTCCTATAAACCCCAAATTTCCCACACAAACCCCAAATTTCCTCGTTTAAATCCCAAATTTCCCATACAAACCCCAAATTTCCCATACAAATCCCAAATTTTCCCTGCAAACCCCAAATTTCCCCGTGCAAACCCCAAATTTCCCTGTGCAAATCCCAAATTTTCCCACACAAACCCCAAATTTCCTCCTATAAACCCCAAATTTCCCACAAAAATCCCAAATTTCCTCGTTTAAATCCCAAATTTCCCATACAAACCCCAGATTTCCCATACAAACCCCAAATTTCCCTGTGCAAATCCGAAATTTCCCACACAAACCCCAAATTTCCTCCTATAAACCCCAAATTTCCCACACAAACCCCAAATTTTCCCTGCAAATCCCAAATTTCCTCCTATAAACCCCAAATTTCCCACACAAACCCCAAATTTCCCACACAAACCCCAAATTTCCCTGTGCAAATCCCAAATTTTCCCACACAAACCCCAAATTTCCCACACAAATCCCAAATTTCCCGCACAAATCCCAAATTTCCTCGTGCAAGGAGCCCTTAAACCCCCCTCCCTTCTCCCCCCCGGTGGCACGCGGGGACAGCGGGGTTAAAAACGGGACCCCTCCCCCACCCTCCGCCCCTCCCCCACCCGGCCGGGGCTCCCGGGGGGGCGGGGCCATGCCGAGGGGGGCGGGGCGAGGAGCGGGGAAGGCCACGCCCCCTTTGGGCACGTGCGGCCCCGCGCGCTGCTCGAGGGGCGGGAAGGGGGCGGGGCTTGGCGGAGATGCCGCGCGCTGATTGGCCGGTGCAGGGGAGGGGCGGGGTTTGGCGGAGCTGCCGCGCGCTGATTGGCCGGTGCAGGGGAGGGGCGGGGCTTGGCGGAGCTGCCGCTCGCTGATTGGCCGGTGCAGGGGAGGGGCGGGGCTTGGCGGAGATGCCGCGCGCTGATTGGCTGCGCTCGGACGGGGCTCCCGCCATTGGCTGCAGCGCGGTGTCCTCAGCGCGGCCCCGCCCCCGGCGCTGGCAGGGCGCCCCCTGCTGGTCCCAGTGCTCCCAGTCCCGGTGTCGCCCTGTACTGGTCCCAGTGCCAGGTTATACTGGGCCCAGTGCCTCCCAGTGCCACCCTCTACTGGTACCAGTATAACCTGGTACTGGTCCCAGTGCTTCCCAGTCCCAGTGTGCTTATACTGGGTCCAGTGACTCCCAGTGCCACCCTCTATTGGTACCAGTATAACCTGGTACTGGTCCCAGTGCTTCCCAGTCCCAGTGTCATCCTGTACTGGTACCAGTACCGGCTTATACTGGGTCCAGTGCCTCCCAGTGCCACCCTCTACTGGTCCCAGTGTTTCCCTGTACTGGTCCCAGTGCTGGGTTATACTGGTACCAGTACCGGCTTATTCTGGTATCAGTACTGGCTTATACTGGTTCCAGTACCAGGTTAAACTGGTACCAGTACTAGCTTATGCTGGTCCCAGTACCAGGTTATACTGGGCCCAGTGCCACCTTCTACTGGTCCCAGTGCCTCCCAGTGTCGCCCTGTACTGGTCCCAGTGCCTCACAATCCCAGCACCATCCCATACTGGGTCCCAGTACTGCCTTATACTGGGCCCAGTGCTTCACAGTGCTGGTTTATACTGGTCCTCGTGTCTCATAATCCCAGTGCCATCCCATACTGGTCCCAGTACCACTTCGTACAAGTCCCAGTGTCTCCCAGTGCCGTTCTGTTGTGGTCCCAGCACCTCCCAGTCCCTGTGTCACCCTGTACTGGTTGTTGTACCAGTTTATACTGGTCTCAGGCTCTCCTAGTACTGGACTGTACTGGTCCCAGTTCCTCCCAGTGCCTCCCAGTGCCACCTCATTCCCAGTCCCTCAGTCACCCTATACTGGGCCCCATAATTTCCAGTGTGATTCTATACTGGTCCCAGTGCTTCCAGATCCCAGCACCTTTCAGTGTTCTGTCATCCCCTCCCAGTCCATTCCAGTCCATCCCAATCCATCCCAGTACTGCCCCAGTGCCTTCCTATCCAACTCCAGTCCCTCCCAGTTCCCCCCAGTCCCTCCCAATCTCCCCCAGTCCATCCCAGTTCCCTCCAGTCCATCACAGTTTCCTCAGTCCCTCCCAGTCCCTCCCAGTCCATCCCAGTTCCCTCCAGTCCATCCCAGATGATCCCAGTCTATCACAGTTCCCTCAGTCCCTCCCAGTTCCCCCTAGTCCCTCCCAGTCTCCCCCAGTCCATCCCAGTTCCCTCCAGTCCATCCCAGTTCCCCCCAGTCCATCCCAGATGATCCCAGTCCATCACAGTTCCCTCAGTCCCTCCCAGTCCATCCCAGTTCGCCCCAGACTATCCCAGTCCATCCCAGACGATCCCAGTCCATCCCAGTCCCCCCAGTTCCATCCCAGTTCCACCCCAGTCCCTCCCAGTCTCCCCCAGTCCATCCCAGTTCCCTCCAGTCCATCCCAGTTCCCCCCAGTCCATCCCAGACGATCCCAGTCCATCCCAGTTCCCCCAGTTCCCCCCAGTCCATCCCAGTTCCCCCCAGTCCCCCCGGCCGCCGCCGCGGTGGGCGTGGCCTCGCGGGGGAAGGGGGCGTTCCCCCGCCGGGATGGGCGTGCCATATCCATATATAGACGCTCCATATCCATATATGGGCGCGCCATGTCCATATATGGTCAGTCCATATCCATATATGGGCGTGTCCCCCTGTCCCCGCCCCCTCTCTGGGCGTGGCCTCCCCCCGGCTGGGCGGCGCTGCCTCCGAGGGGGGCGTGGCCTCGGCGAGGGGGCGTGGCCTTCGCCCGGTGGGCGGGGCCGGGGGCGGGCCCGGGGCGGGCGGGGCGCGCGGCTCTCGGGTCCTTTGTTTGAGCGAGGCCGGAGCCGCGGAGCCGCCGCAGCGCCGGGGCCGGGCCGGGACCCCCGGCACCCCCGGGACCCCCCCGCGGCCGGCACCTCCCGGGACACCGGCGGCACCTCCCCCCGCACACGGCGGCAGCGGCAGCGCCGCAGGTAAAGCGCGCGGGGAGAGCGGCGGGGAGCGGGCGGCCGGGCCGCGGCCTCACTGAGGGAAGGGGGGGGGTGGGGGGGGGTGTGTGTGGAGCTGAGGGGGGGTTTGGGGAGGGGGTGTCAGCTGAGGGGAATTGGGGGTGGGGAGGGGGAATGTGAGGGGAAATGAGGGGTCCCGGGTGGGGGGGTGAAAGCTGAGGGGGAATTGTGGGGGGGGGGGTTTGGCGTGAGGGGAAATGGGGGGGGGGGGCTGGGCTGAGGGGAGGGGGGGGGTCAGAGGTGAAATTTGGGGGGTGGGCTGAGGTAAAATGGGGGTGAAATGAGGGGTCAGGGCTGAGGGGAATTGTTGGGGGGGGGTTTGAGGGACGTGAGGGGGAAAGTGAGGTAAAATTGAGGGGTCCGGAATTGGGGGAACTGAGGGGAAATGGGGGGTCTGGGGGCTTGGGGGGGCTCCCCTGAGGTAAATTGGGGGGGAATTGAGGGGGGGGGCGTCAGGGTTGAGGTGAATTTTGGGGGTTTGGGGAAAGGGGGGGTCAAAGCTGAGGTGAAATTTGGGGGGTTTGGGTTTAGGGGGGTAAAAGCTGAGGTGAAATTTGGGGGGTTTGGGTTTAGGGGGGGTCAAAGCTGAGGTGAAATTTTGGGGGGTTTGGGTTTAGGGGGGGTCAAAGCTGAGGAGAAATTTGGGGGGTTTTGAGGGGGGGGTAAAAGCTGAAGTGAAATTTGGGGGTTTGGGTTTAGGGGGGGTAAAATGAGGTGAAATTTGGGGGGTTTTGAGGGGGGGGGTAAAAGCTGAAGTGAAATTTGGGGGATTTTGAGGGGGGGGGTAAAATGAGGAGAAATTTGGGGGGTTTTGGTTTAGGGGGGGTAAAATGAGGTGAAATTTGGGGGGTTTTGGCGGGGGTAAACTGAGGTGAAATTTGGGGGGTTTGGATTTAGGGTGGGGAAAATGAGGTGAAATTTGGGGGGGGGCTCAAATCTGAGGGGAATTTGGGGGGGTCTGTTCCTGTTTGGGTGTTTTTTTGGGGGGGGGGGCTCAGAGCTGGGGGGTAAAATGAGGTGAATTTGGGGGAGGGTCAAATCTGAGTTAAAATTTGTGTGTCTGGATTTTTGGGGGTAAATTGGGGGTTCTATTCCCCCCCACACCCCAAAATTATTTGGGGGTTGTCTGGGCTGAGTAAATTGGGGGGGTTTGACCCCCCTGGGGTGAATTTTGGGGGGCTCTGAGCTCAGATAAATATGGGGGGGGGGGTCCTGGATTGAGGTGAATTTGGGGGGGGGGTTTTGCTTTCCCCAAAATTTTTTGGGGGGTTTTTGAGCTGAGGTAAATTTGGGGTGTCTTGGGGGTTTTGAGGGGTATTTGGGGGTGTCAGGAAAGGGGTGGGGGGAATTTGGGGAGTCTGGGGAGGGTTTGGGTGTCCTTGGGGGAATTTGGGGGTGTCTGAGGGGGAGATGGGGGAATTTGGGGTGTCAGCAGAAGGTCTGGGGTGGTTTTGGGGTGTTTTTTGGGGTGTTTTGGAGGTGTTTTTGGTTTTTTTGGGGTGTTTTGGGGGTGTTTTTGGTTTTTTTGGGGTGATTTGGGAGTGTTTTTGGGGGTGTTTTTGGAGGTTTTTTGCGGGTGTTTTTAGGTTTTTTTTGGGGTGGTTTCAGGGTGTTTGGTTTTTTTGGGGGTATTTAGGGGTGGTTTTTTTGGGGTGTTTTTGGGGTTTTTTTTTGGGGTGATTAGGGGGTGTTGTTGTGAGTGTTTTTTTGGGTGTTTAGGGGTGTTTTTTTGGGGTGATTTTGGCGGGTTTTTTGGGGTGTTTTTTGGGCTGAATTCAGGGTGTGTTTTGGGGTGATTTTGGGGTGTTTTTTAGGCTGATTTAAGGGTGTTTTTGGGGTGTTTTTAGGGTTATTTTTGGGGGTGCTTTTGGGTTTTTTGGGGTGATTTCGTGGTGTTTTTGGGTGGTTTCAGATTGTTTTGTGGTGGTTTTGGGGTGATTTTGGGGTGTTTTTGGGTGTTGTTATGGGTGTTTTTGGGGTGTCAGGAGAGGATTTGGGGGTGCTGAGGTGTCTGGGAGGGTTTAGGGTGCCTGGGGGGGGCTCAGGCAGGAATTTGGGGGTGCCAGGGAGGGGTTGAGTGTTTGAGGTGCCTTTAGAGGAGATTTGGGGTTTTTGGGGTGTTTGGGGGGTTTGGTTGTGGTTTGGGGGGGTCAGGCCTGGCCTAAACACTCCTGGGGGTCCCCAAAAGAGAGCTGGGACCCCCCAAAAACACCTGGGAATCCCCAAAAACACATCTGGGACCCCAAAAAACACACCTGGGACCTCCAAAACACATCTGGGAACCCCAAAAAACACACCTGGTACCTCCAAAACACACCTGGAAACCCCAAAAACACACCTGGGGCCCCAAAAACACACCTGGGGGCCCCAAAAGAGAGCTAGGACCCCCCTAAAAAACAGACCTGGGACCCCCAAAACACACCTGGGAACCTCCAAAAACACACCTGGGGGGCCCCAAAAACACACCTGGGACCTCCCAAAAACACACCTGGGGGGCCCCAAAAGAGAGCTAGGACCCCCCCAAAACACACCTGGGACCCCCCAAAAACACACCTGGGGGGCCCCAAAACACCCCTGGGACCCCCCCAAAAACTCACCTGGGACCTCCAAAACACACCTGGCCCAAAACACACCTGGGCCCCAAAAACACACCTGGGGGGCCCCAAAAACACACCTGGGACCCTCCATAAACACACCTGGGGGCCCCAAAAGAGAGCTAGGACCCCCCTAAAAAACACCTGGGAACCCCCAAAACACACCTGGGACTCCCCAAAAAACACACCTGGAACCTCCATAAACACACCTGGGATCCCCAAAGTCACCTGGAGCCCCCCCAAAGTCACCTGCCCCCCTCCCCCAGCCCCCCCCGGCAGCGCCCTGGGCTGGGCTGGGCGCGGCTCCTGATAAGGCGGGTGTGGGAGCACTGGGAGGGCAGGACTGGGAGCACTGGGAGCACTGGGGGCTGGGAGCAAGGGTGAAGGTGCACTGGGAGCGGGGTAAGGGCTGTACTGGGAGCACTGGGGCTGTACTGGGAGCACTGGGAGCACTGGGAACTGGGTAAGGGTTGTACTGGGAGCACTGGGAACTGGGTAAGGGCTGTACTGGGAGTACTGGGAGTGGGCTAAGAGCTGTGCTGGGAGGGACTGGGGCTGTACTGGGAGCACTGGGAGCAAGGGTGAAGGTGCACTGGGAGCGGGGTAAGGGCTGTACTGGGAGTACTGGGAGTGGGCTAAGAGCTGTGCTGGGAGGGACTGGGGCTGTACTGGGAGCACTGGGAGCAAGGGTGAAGGTGCACTGGGAGCGGGGTAAGGGCTGTACTGGGAGTACTGGGAGCGCTGGGAACTGGGTAAGGGCTGTACTGGGAGCACTGGGAGCACTGGGGGCTGGGAGCAAGGGTGAAGGTGCACTGGGAGCACTGGGAGCGGGGTAAGGGCTGTACTGGGAGCACTGGGAGCGGGGTAAGGGCTGTACTGGGAGCACTGGGAACTGGGTAAGGGCTGTACTGGGAGCACTGGGAGCGGGGTAAGAGCTGTGCTGGGAGCACTGGGAGCGGGGTAAGGGCTGTACTGGGAGCACTGGGAACTGGGTAAGGGCTGTACTGGGAGCACTGGGAGCGGGGTAAGAGCTGTGCTGGGAGCACTGGGAGCGGGGTTAGGGCTGCACTGGGAACACTGGAAACAGAGTAAGGGCTGCACTGGGAGCACAGGGAGGGCAGGGCTGGGAGCAAGGGTGAGGGTGCACTGGGAGCACTGGGAACTGGGTAAGGGCTGTACTGGGAGCACTGGGAACTGGGTTACAGCTCTACTGGGAGCACTGGGAGCTGGGTAAGGGCTGTACTGGGAGCACTGGGGGCGGGGTAAGGGCTGTACTGGGAGCACTGGGGGCGGGGTAAGGGCTGTACTGGGAGCAGGGTTAGGGCTGTACTGGGAGCACTGGGAGCACTGGGGGCGGGGTAAGGGCTGTACTGGGAGCACTGGGGGCAGGGTAAGGGTTGTACTGGGAGCAGGGTTAGGGCTGCACTGGGAACACTGGAAACAGAGTAAGGGCTGCACTGGGAGCACTGGGAGCACTGGGAGCTGGGTAAGGGCTGTACTGGGAGCACTGGGAGCTGGGTAAGGGCTGTACTGGGAGCACTGGGGCTGTACTGGGAGCACTGGGAACAGGGTAAGGGCTGTACTGGGAGCACTGGGAGCAGGGTTAGGGCTGCACTGGGAACACTGGAAACAGAGTAAGGGCTGCACTGGGAGCACTGGGAACTGGGTTACAGCTCTACTGGGAGCACCGGGAGCTGGGTAAGGGCTGTACTGGGAGCACTGGGAGCGGGGTAAGGGCTGTACTGGGAGCACTGGGAGCAAGGGTGAAGGCTGTACTGGGGAGTACTGGGAACTGGGTAAGGGCTGTACTGGGAGCTGGGGATGGCAGATACTGGTCATACTGGGAATGGAGGCGGCCATACTGGAGATATTTGGAACTGGGAAGGCGAGCACTGGTCATACTGGGGATACTGGGAACAGCAGTACTGGTCATACTGGGGATACTGGGAACAGCAGTACTGGTCATACTGGGGATACTGGGAGCAGTAGCACTGGTCATACTGGGGATACTGGGAACTGGGAACAGCAGTACTGGTCATACTGGGGATACTGGGAGCAGTAGCACTGGTCATACTGGGGATACTGGGAACAGCAGTACTGGTCATACTGGGGATACTGGGAGCAGTAGCACTGGTCATACTGGGGATACTGGGAACTGGGAGCAGCACCCTGGGCTCACACTGGTCCCAGTATGGCACTGGTGTGGGGGGAAGGGGTTTCCCAGTGCTCCCAGTAAGGCTCTGTCCCCTCCCCCAGTCCCAGGCCATGGCTGGAGCGTAGCCCCTCCCCCACCGGACCGGAACAGACCCTCGGACACGTGAGTGCCCCTCCCCCCACGGCCCCGCCCTCCCGCCGGGTGTGACACCAGGTGTGACTGTCACATCTGTCCAGGTGTGTGTGACACCAGGTGTGACTGTCACATCTGTCCAGGTGTGTGTGTGTGTGGCACCAGGTGTGACTGTCACATCTGTCCAGGTGTGTGTGTGAGATACCAGGTGTGACTGTCACATCTGTCCAGGTGTGTGTGACACCAGGTGTGACTGTCACATCTGTCCAGCTGTGTGTGTGTGTGTGTGTGACACCAGGTGTGACAGTGTCACATCTGTCCAGGTGTGTGTGACACCAGGTGTGACTGTCACATCTGTCCAGGTGTGTGTGTGTGTGTGGCACCAGGTGTGACTGTCACATCTGTCCAGGTGTGTGTGTGTGACACCAGGTGTGACTGTCACATCTGTCCAGGTGTGTGTGTGTGACACCAGGTGTGACTGTCACATCTGTCCTGTGTGTGTGTGTGACACCAGATGTGACTGTCACATCTGTCCAGCTGTGTGTGACACCAGGTGTAACAGTGTCACATCTGTCCAGGGGTGTGTGTGTGACAGGGTTTGCACACCTGTCCAGGTGTGTGTTACACCCTACGACAGTGTCACACCTGTGTCACCTTTCTAGGACAGTGTCACACATGTCACCTCTAGAGGACAGTGTCACACATACATTAGACACCTGTCACCTGTCTAGAACAGTGTCACACACATGTCGCACCCTAGGGCAGTGTCACACCTGTGTCATTTCTGTAGAATGGTGTCACACTCGTGTCACCTACACAGGGCAGTGTCACACGCATGTCATACCTGTAGAACAGTGTGACACACAGGGCAGACACATGTCACCACTCTAGGACAGGGTCACACACACGTCACCTGTCTCAGACAGTGTCACACCTGTGTCACCTCTCTAGGACGGTGTCACACCTGTGTCACACACCAAGGACAGTGTCACGCTTGTGTCACACCCCTAGGACAGTGTCACACCTGTGTCACACCCCTCAGGCAGTGCCACACACATTAGACAAATGTCACCTCTAGAACAGTGTGACACGGATCTGTGTCACCTCTCTAGGACAGTGTCACGCTTGTGTCACACCTTTAGAACAGTGTCACATTTGTGTCACCTCTCTAGGACAGTGTCACACCTGTGTCACACACCAAGGACAGTGTCACGCTTGTGTCATCTTTCTAGGATGGTGTCACACCTGTGTCACACCCCACGGACAGTGCCACACACATTAGACAAATGTCACCTCTAGAACAGTGTGACACGGATCTGTGTCACCTCTCTAGGACAGTGTCACACCTGTGTCACACACCCAGGACAGTGTCACATTTGTGTCACCTCTCTATAACAGTGTGACACAGATCTGTGTCACCTCTCTAGGACAGTATCACACCTGTGTCACACACCAAGGACAGTGTCACACCTGTGTCACCTCTCTAGGATAGTGTCACACCTGTGTCACACACCAAGGACATTGTCACATCTGTGTCACCTCTCTAGGACAGTGTCACACCTGTGTTACACCCCTAGGACAGTGTCACACCTGTGTCACACACCCAGGACAGTGTCACACCTGTGTCACCTCTCTAGGACAGTGTCACACGTGTGTCACACCCCTAGGACAGTGTCACACCTGTGTCACCTCTCTAGGACAGTGTCACACCTGTGTCACACACCCAAGACAGTGTCACACGTGTGTCACACCTCTCTAGGACAGTGTCACACCTGTGTCACACCCCTAGGACAGTGTCACACGTGTGTCACCTCTCTAGGACAGTGTCACACGTGTGTCACACCCCAAGGACCCTCTCCCGCCCCCCCCCCCCCCGCTGTCCCCCCCCTCCCCCGCGTGTCCCCGTCACGGCCACACCCCCCCCGCCCCTCCCCCCCACCCCCGCAGGAACCGGTGACTCAACAGCCCCTCCCCCACCGTCTGCCCCACCCCCCCCCGCGGCGGACTCCCCGTTGTCACCCCATTGTCACCCCAGGGCCACCCCCTAGTCCAGGGGACAGCGGTGACACGGGTGTCACACGCCTGTGTCCCAGCTGTGCCACTCGGTGGGGTTGTACCTGTCCCCAGGTGTCCCCTGTCCCCGTGTCACCCCACGCGTGGGTGTCCCCGTGTCACCCCGTGTGTCCCCGGCTCGTGTCCCCACGTGCCCCTGGGTGTCCCCGTGTCCTTCCTGGGTGTCCCCACGTGTCCTCCCCGTGTCCCCATGTCTGTCCCTCTCTCCGCCTGTCCCTGTGTCCCCAAGCGCCCTCTCTGTGTCCCCCCGTGTCCCCAATGTCCCATTTCCTGTGTCCCCCCGTGTCCCCCCCAGCCCATGTCCCCTCCCTGTCCCCTCCGTGTCCCCCCAATGTCCCATTTCCTGTGTCCCCCCGGTGTCCCCAATGTCCCCCTGTGTCCCCACCTCGTGTCCCCCCCACCCCATGTCCCGTGTCCCCAATGTCCTATGTCTGTGTCCCCCCACACCCCGTGTCCCCAATGTCCTCCAATGTCCCCCGGTGTCCCCAATGTCCCCCCCGTGTCCCCCCCACCCCATGTCCCGTGTCCCCAATGTCCCCCCACACCCCAATGTCCCCCCGTGTCCCCAATGTCCAATGTCTGTGTCCCCCCACCCCGTGTCCCCAATGTCCCCCCCACCCCATGTCCCCTCCGTGTCCTCAGTGTCCCCCCACACCCCGTGTCCCCAATGTCCCCCCATGTCCCCCCGTGTCCCCAATGTCCCCCCGTGTCCCCCCGTGTCCCCTCCGTGTCCCCCCCCCTCCCCGCCGGGATTCCCCCTCCCCTCCCCCACCCCGTTCCGTCACCGGCATCCGGCTGACGTCACCGTGCCAGGAGGGGGGGGTGGGGGGGGGGGGGGAGGGGAGGGGACACCCACGCGGGGCCCGGGTGACTCAGGCGGTGTCACCACGCGGTGACGGGGACACGGCAGCGGCACACGCGGGGCCGGCGGCACCCGGGACACACGCGGTGAGGGGTCACCCGTGGCGTGGGGGGGTCACTCGTGGCGTGGGGGGTGGTCAGGGGGGGTGGGGGAGGGGCGGGGGGCAGCGGTGGTTGTGTGTGACCACGGGTCACACGTGGGGGACGGGGGGGGGGTCACGCGTGGGTCACCGTGGTCACTCTGGTTGTGGGGCATGGGTGGGTGTGGGTCACTCTGGCTGTGGGTCACTCGTGTCCGTGGGTCACTTGTGACTGTGGGTCACTGGCTGTGGGTCACTGGTGTCCATGGGTCACTCTGGTTGTTGGTCGCTGGTGACCGTGGGTCACTCTGGCTGTTGGTCAGTCTGGTTGTTGCTCACTGGTGGCCGTGGGTCGCTCTGGTTGTTGGTCACTCTGATTGTTAGTCACTGGTGGCCGTGGGTCACTCTGGTTGTTGGTCACTGTGGCCATGGGTCACTCGTGTCCATGGGTCACTCTGGTTGTTGGTCACTCTGGCTGTTGGTCACTGGTGGCCGTGGGTCACTCTGGCCGTGGGTCACTCTGGTTGTTGGTCACTGGTGGCCGTGGGTCACTCTGGCTGTTGGTCACTCTGGCCGTGGGTCTCTCTGGTTGTTGGTCACTCTGATTGTTAGTCACTCGTGTCCGTCGGTCACTCTGGCCGTGGGTCACTCTGGTTGTTTGTCACTCAGCTTGTGGTCACCTGTGTCCGTGGGTCACTCTGGCTGTTGGTCACCCTGGTTGTTGCTCACTGGTGGCCGTGGGTCACTCTGGTTGTTGGTCACTCTGATTGTTAGTCACTCGTGTCCGTGGGTCACTCTGGCTGTTGGTCACTCTGATTGTTAGTCACTGGTGGCCGTGGGTCACTCTGGCTGTTGGTCACTCTGGTTGTTGCTCACTGGTGGCCGTGGGTCACTCTGGTTGTTGGTCACTCTGGTTGTTAGTCACTGGTGGCCGTGGGTCACTCTGCCCGCGTGTCCCACGCGCGCGTCACGTGCTGCCGTGTCCGTGTCCCACGCGTGTCACCCCGGGGGTGTCCCGGGCTCCGGTCACGTGTCCGCCCGTGTCACCGTGTCCCGGATTGTCGCCGTCCCCTTCCCGCTCCCCGTGGGCGTCGCGGGGTGCCCTCGGCCACGCCCCAAACCGTGACGTCACGGGAAGGCCCCGATATTCCCCCCTAGGGGCGGCCATGACGTCACAGCGGGGGGGGGGTGGGGTGGGGAAGGCCCCAAATTGTCCCCAAATGTCCCCAAATCCCCCCCCCCGCGCTTCTCCCCATTCAGCCCCGCGGGGGGGGGCGTGGCCCCGCCTTGCCCCGCCCCTCCCCTCTCCCCATTGGCCAGCACCGGGCTGACCCCGCTCCCCATTGGCCGCCCGCAGGCAGAGCCGGAGCCGGACGGGAGCGATGATTGGCTGCCGCCCGAGAGGCGCGCTGTGATTGGCCGCTTCCCGGAGAGCGTCGCGGCAGCGGTGAGGGGGCGGGGCCTGGCCGGGGGGGCGGGGCCTGCGCGGGGGGGCGGGGCCTGCGCTGCGTGGGAAGCACCGCCCACTTCCGCACCACGTGACGGCGGCATCGCCAGCGGGGCGGAGCCTAAAACTGCCCCTAAAAGTGCCCGGGAACTGCTCCTAAAACTGCCCCTAAAAATGCCCCAAAACTGCCCTGAAAGTGCCCCAGGACTGCCCTAAACCTGCCCTTAAAAATTCCCTAAAACTGCCCTAAAACTGCCTTAAAAATTCCCTAAAGCTGCCCCTAAAAATGCCCCAAAACTGCCCTGAAAGTGCCCCAGGACTGCCCTAAAACTGCCCTAAAACTGCCTTAAAAATTCCCTAAAGCTGCTCCTAAAAATGCCCCAAAACTGCCCTGAAAGTGCCCCAGGACTGCCCTAAAACTGCCTTAAAAATTCCCTAAAGCTGCCCCTAAAAATGCCCCAAAACTGCCCTGAAAGTGTCCCAGGACTGCCCCTAAAACTGCCCTAAAACTGCCTTAAAAATTCCCTAAAGCTCCCCCTAAAAATGCCCCAAAACTGCCCTGAAAGTGCCCCAGGACTGCCCTAAAACTGCCTTAAAACTGCCCCTAAAAATGCCCCTAAAACTGCCCTGAAAGTGCCCCAAGACTGCCCTGAAACTGCCTTAAAAATTCCCTAAAGCTGCCCCTAAAAATGCCCCAAAACTGCCCTGAAACTGCCCCTAAAAGTGCTCAAAAACTGCCACTAAAAATGCCCTAAAACTGCCCTGAAAGTGTCCCAGGACTGCCCTAAAACTGCCTTAAAAATTCCCTAAAGCTGCCCCTAAAAATGCCCCAAAACTGCCCTGAAAGTGCCCCAGGACTGCCCTAAAACTGCCTTAAAAATTCCCTAAAGCTGCCCCTAAACTGCCTTAAAAATGCCCCTAAAACTGCCCTGAAAGTGCCCCAGGACTGCCCTA
>NC_079358.1:5144219-5205787 GCF_029582105.1 Oenanthe melanoleuca
AACCCCAAATTTGCCCCCCAAAACCCCAAAATAACAAAAAAACCTGAAATTCACCCCAAAAAAGACCCAAATTAACCCAAAAAAAACCAGAAATTCACCCCAGAAAACCCCACATCCACCCAAAACCCCCCAAAAAAAACGCAAAATCATCCCCAAAAAAACCCAAAATACCCCCAAAAAAACACCGAATCCCCCCAAAAAACTCAAATTCACCCAAAATCACCCCCAAAAAAATCCAAATTCCCCCAAAAAAACCCAAAATCCACTCAAAAACCCCCAAAAAAACACCAAAGTCACTCCCAAAAAAACCCAAAATCCACCCAAAAACCACCAATAAACCTCAAATTCACCCCCAAAAAATCCCAAAATCACCTCAAATCCCCCCAAAATCTGCCCAGGACTCCCCAGAATCCCCTCAGGACCCCACAAAAATCCCCAAATCCCACCAAAATCACCTAAGGCCTCCCAAAAAATCCCCTCAGGAAGCCCCAAATTACCCAAAATGCCCCCAGAACTCCCTCAGGAACCCCAAAACTCCCTCAGGAACCCCCAAACCCTCCTCAGGAACTCTCAAATCCCCCCAAATCCCCTCAGGATCCCCCAAATTCCCCCCAGAACCCTCAAAATCCCCCCAGAAAACCCCAAATCCCCTTAAATCCCCCCCAAACCCCCTCAGAAACACACAGACCACCCCAAATCCCCTCAGGAACCCCAAAATCCTCCCCAAAATTGCCCCAAAATCCCCTCAGGAACCCCCAAATTCCCTCAGCACCCGCCCATCCCCTCAGAACCCCCAAATCTCCTCAGAAACCCCCAAATTTCCCTCAAACTGCCCCAAAAATCCCTTCAGGAACCCCAAAATCCCTCCATGAACCCCCCAAATCCCCTTAAATCCCCCCCAAACCCCCTCAGAAACACACAGACCACCCCAAACCCCCTCAGGATCCCCAAATTCGCCTCAGAACTCCCCAAAATCTCCTCAGCAGCCCCGAAATCCCTTCAGCACCCCCAAATCCCCTCAGGAACCCCAAAAATCCCTTCAAACCGCCCCAAACTCCCTCAGAGGCCCCAAATTCCCCTCAGAATCTCCAAATTCCCTCAGGAAACCCCAAAATCTCCTCAGAACTCCCCGGATTCCCCTCAGAACACCCCAAATTCCCCTCAGGAAGCCCAGATTCCCCTCAGGAACCACAAAATTCCCTCAGAGCCCCCCAAATTCTCCTCAGAACCTCTCAGGAACCCCAAATTCCCCTCAGCCGCCCTCAGGAACCCCAAATTCCCCTCAGGAACCCCAAATTCCCCTCAGGAAGCCCAGATTCCCCTCAGGAACCACAAAATTCCCTCACAGCCCCCCAAATTCTCCTCAGAACCTCTCAGGAACCCCGAATTCCCCTCAGCCCCCCTCAGGAACCCCGAATTCCCCTCAGAATCCCTCAGGAACCCCGAATTTCCCTCAGGGACCCCAGATTCCCCTCAGGGACCGCAAATTCCCCTCAGCCCCCCTCAGGAACCCCAAATTCCCCTCAGGAACCCCAAATTCCCCTCAGCCCTCCTCAGGAACCCCAAATTCCCCTCAGGAACCCCAAATTCCCCTCAGCCCTCCTCAGGAACCCCAAATTCCCCTCAGGAACCCCAAATTCCCCTCAGAATCCCTCAGGAACCCCGAATTCCCCTCAGGAACCCCAAATTCCCCTCAGGAACCCCAAATTCCCTTCAGAATCCCTCAGGAACCCCAAATTCCCCTCAGGGACCCCAAATTCCCCTCAGCCCCCCTCAGGAACCCCAAATTCCCCTCAGGGACCCCAAACTCCCCTCAGGAACCCCGAATTCCCCTCAGCCCCCCTCAGGGACCCCAAACTCCCCTCAGCCCCCCTCAGGAACCCCAAATTCCCCACAGCCCCCCCCAGCCCCCCTCAGCCCCCCAGCCCCCTCAGCCCCGCCGCCCCCGCCGCTTTCCCGCCGCTCACCGCTCGCTCGGGCCTCCGGCGCTCCCCGAGCAGCGCCCGCAGGCGGCGCAGGCCGCGGCCCAGCGCCAGCAGCGCCCGCAGCGCGGGGTCGGGCCGGGCGGGGCCCGCGGGAGCCGCCAGCGGAGCGCGGGCG
This sequence comes from Oenanthe melanoleuca, assembly GCF_029582105.1. Taxonomy (NCBI): domain Eukaryota; kingdom Metazoa; phylum Chordata; class Aves; order Passeriformes; family Muscicapidae; genus Oenanthe; species Oenanthe melanoleuca. Next base: position 5,146,320 of record NC_079358.1, read on the forward strand.
CGGGCGGGACCCGCCGGGAGCCGAGGCCAGGGCGGGGGACGCGCCGGGAAGCGGCCGCGGGCGGCGGCGGCGGCGGGGCCCGCCGCCATCTTGGGCCGGGGGCGGGGCGTGGGGCGGAGCCAATGGGAGACGGGGAAGGAGGGAGGGAGCCAATCAGAGAGCGAGGGAGGGGCGGGGCTACGAGGCGGAGGTGGAGGGAGGAGCAGCGGGGTTAGAGGAACCGGAGCCAATCAGCGCGCGGGGAACGCGGGGGTTTAACTGAAGAAGGACCAATCAGAGCCGGAGGTGGGCGGGGTTAGATGGAACCGGAGCCAATCAGAGCGAGGGGAATGCGGGGCTCAACTGAAGAAGGACCAATCAGAGCCGGAGGTGGGCGGGGTTAGAGGAACCGGAGCCAATCAGAGCGCGGGGAACGCGGGGGTTTAACTGAAGAAGGACCAATCAGAGCCGGAGGTGGGCGGGGTTAGATGGAACCGGAACCAATCAGCGCGGGGCAGAAAGGGGCGGGGCTACAAACACTGGGAGTCAATGGGAAACGCGATTGGACGAGCGGAACCAATCAGAGCAAGGAAGGGGCGGGGTCTTAATGAGCGAGCACCAATCAAAGCGGGAGAAGAAATGGGCGGGGCTAAAAGAACCGGATCCAATGAGAGGCGGGCAGGGAGGGAACGGAACCAATCAGAGGGCGGGGTTAATGAGGGGCGGAGCTAATTAACCAATCAGAATGTGGGTTAATGAGGGGGCGGAGCTAATTAACCAATCAGAATGTGGGTTAATGAAGGGGCGGAGCTAATTAACCAATCAGAATGAGGGTTAATGAGGGGCGGAGCTAATTAACCAATCAGAATGTGGATTAATGAAGGGGCGTGGCTACACAGTACCGGAGCCAATAGGAAACGAGCTTAGGGGAGCGGAACCAATCAGAGCGAGGGAGGGGCGGGGTCAGACTGAGCAGGGACCAATCAGAGCGCGGGGTTAATGAAGGGGCGGGGCTGATATTAATTATTCATTGGGGAGGATTTTGGGGCTTCCCAAACCCCTCAGGGCCAATTCTGGGGGTCCCCGAATCTCTCGGGACCAAATTTGGGGGTCCCCAGAAACTTTTGGGTGAATTTTGGGGCTCTCGGACCCTTTTTGGGGCAAATTTTGGGGTCCCCGGGTATTTCAGGTGAATTTTTGGGGGATTTTGGGGGGAATTTGGGGGGTCCCGACCCATTCTTGCTGAATTTTGGGGGTCCCAGCCCCTTTTTTGGGTCAATTTTGGGTGAATTCCAGGCGGATTTTGGGGGTTCTGGGTGGATTTTGGGGTTCCCAGCCCCTTTTGGGGTGAATTTCGGGGGAAATTTTGGGGTTCCAGCCCCGTTTTTGGTGAATTTTGGGGTTCCCAGCCCGTTTTGGGGTGAATTTTGGGTGAATTTTTGTGAATTTTGGGGTTCCCAGCTCCTTTTTGGGGGAATTTTGGGGTTTCCAGGACCCATTTTTTTGTGAATTTTGGGGTTCCCAGGACACATTTTGGGGTCCCAGTCCATTTTTGGGTGGATTTTGGGTGAATTTCAGGGTTCCCAGCCCCTTTTTTGCCAAATTTTTGGGTGAATTTTGGGGTTCTAAGCCCATTTCGGGGAAATTTTGGGGATTCCCAGCCGATTTTGGGGGCAATTTTGGGATTCCCCGCTACTTTTGGGTGAATTTTGGTGAATTTTGGGGTTCCCAGGACCCATTTTGGGGTGAATTTCGTGTAAATTTTGGGGTTCCTGTGCCTTTTTTCGTTGAATTTTGGTGATTTTTGGGTGTCTCAGCTCCTTTTGGGGTGAATTTTGGGGATCCCAGGACCCCTGGATGGAATTTTGGGGTTCCCAGCCCTTTTTGGGGTGAATTTTGGATAAATTTTGGGATTCCTGTGCCTTTTTTCGTTGAATTTTGGGGTGTCCCAGCCCCTTTTTGAATAAATTTTTGTGAATTTTGGGGCTCCCTTCTCCCTTTTGGGGCAATTTTTAAGAATTTTAGGGTTCCCAGCCCTTTTTTGGGAGAATTTTGGGTGACTTTTGGGGCTCCCTGCCCCTTTTTTCGGGCAATTTTGGGGTTCCCAGCCCCTCTTGGGGAGAATTTTGGGGGTTCCAGAACCCCTGGATGGAATTTTGGGGCTCCCAGCCCTTTTTGGGGTGAATTTCGTGTAAATTTTGGGGTTCCTGTGCCTTTTTTGGTTGAGTTTTGGTGAATTTTGGGTGTTCCCAGCCCTTTTTGGGGTGAATTTTGGGGATCCCAAGACCCCTGGATGAAACTTTGGGTGTCCCAGGCGTTTTTGGGGTGAATTTTGGTAAATTTTGGAGTTCCCAGTCCCTTTTTGGGTGAATTTTGGATAAATTTTGGGGTTCCCAGCCCATTTTTGATGAATTTTGGGGTTCCCAGCCCCTTTCTAGCTGAATTTTGGATAAATTTTGGAGTTCCCAGCCCATTTTTGGTGAATTTTGGAGTTCCCAGCCCCTTTTTTGGGTGAATTTTGGGGTTCCCCGCCCCTTCCTTGCCCGAATTTTGCGGAATTTCGGGGGGTTCCCGCCCCTCCCCCCGCTCCCAGCCGGCCCCGCCCCTCCCCCGCATTCCCCGAATTCCCAAATCCCGGATCCTCCAATGGCAGCGAGGGCTGGGGGAGGGGCGGGGGAGGGGGGAGGGGCCACGGGCGCCGCCCCCTCCCCCCCAAAAAGGGGTCCCGGGGGTCCCGCCCCCCCAAAATCCGCTCGGGAGCCGCAGCGGGGATGGGGGAGGGGCTCGGCTGGGTGAGTGGGGGAGGGGCGGGGATTTTGGGGGAATTTTGGGGGGTCCTGAGGGGGATTTTGGGGCTCCTGGGGGAATTTGGGGCAATTTTGGGGGGTCTTGGGGAAAATTGGGGAAATTTTGAGGGGTCCTGAGGGAAATTTGGGGGGGTCCCGAGGAGTTTTAGGGGAATTTTGGGGGGTCCTGGAGAGATTTTGGGGAATTTTGGGGGTCCTGGAGGGGCTTGGGGAGAATTTGGGGGAAATTTTTGTTCCTGGGGAAATTTTGGGGAGAATTTTGGGGGGCCTGGATGAATTTGGGGTAATTTGGGGGGTCCTGGGGTGGGTCTGGGGGGAATTCGGGGGAATTTTGGGGGTCCTGGGGGATTTTGGGGGTTCCTGAGGAGTTTTAGGGGAAATTTGGGGGAATTGGGGGAGAATTTTGGGGATTCTTTTAGGGGTTTGGAGGAAAAATTGGGGGAATTTTGGGGGTCCTGGGGGGGAATTTGGGAGAATTTTGGGAGATTTTGGGGGGTCCTGGAAAAATTTGGGGGGATCCTGAGGGATTTTGGGGGGTCCTGGGAGAATTTTGGGGGAATTTTGGAAATCTGGGGGGTCCTGGGAGGATTTGGGGGGAATTTTGGGGTTTGAGTTTTTTTGGGTTTGACCTTTGACCCCCCCCGGACAGGTGGTGCTGGCGCTGGTGGTCATCGGGGGCAAAGGTCAGAGGTCACTCAGGGGTCACTCAGGGGTCAGTGGGGGTCACTGAGGGGTCACTCAGGGTCAGAGGTCACTGAGGGTTCACTCGGGTCACTCATTGGTCATTCAAAGGTCAGTTGATCACTCAAGGTCACTCAGGGTCACTCAGGGGTCAGGGGTCACTTGGGGGTCATTCAATTGTCACTTAGGGGTCACTCGGGGGTCACTCAGGGTCAGTCGGGGGTCACTCGGGGGTCACTCGGGGGTCAGGGGTCACTCAGGGGTCACTCATTGGTCACTCAGGGTCACTCGGGGGTCACTGGGGGGTCACTCTGGGGTGATGGGGTCAGTCAGGGGTCACTCAGGGTCAGTCGGGGGTCACTCGGGGTCACCCAGGGGTCAGGGGTCACTCAGGGGTCAGTTGCTCCCCCCCAGGCTCCCCGTTCCTGGAGGAACCGGCCAATCAGAGCGCGGCGCTGGGCGCGGGGGCGGAGCTTCGCTGCCGCGCGCGGGTGGGCGTGGCCCTGCAGTGGGCGCGGGGGGGGCTCCTGCTCGGGGCCCCGCCCACCCGCGCGCACCCGCGGTACCGAGTGGGCGGGGACAGCGCCAGAGGTGGGCGGGGCCAAAGGGGGCGGGGCCAAAGGGGGCGGGGCCAAAGGGGGCGGGGCCAAAGGGTGGGGCCAATGGGGTGAGGGAAAAGGGGCGGGGCCCTAAAGGGGGTGGGGCCAAAGGGGGCGGGGCTCTAATGGGGCGGGGCTATAAAGGGGGCGGGGCCAAGGGGTGGGGCGCTAAAAGGGGCGGGGCGTTAAAAGGGGCGGGGCGCTAAAGGGGCGGGGCTCTAAGGGGGCGGGGCCAAAGGGGGCGGGGCCAAAGGGACGGGGCTCTAAAGGGGGCGGGGCCAAAAGGGTGGGGCCCATGGGGAGGGGCTCTAAAAGGGGCAGGGCTCTAAAGGGGCGGGGCTATAAAGGGGGCGGGGCTATAAAGAGGGCGAGGATCTAAAGGGGGCGGGGCCAAAGGGGCGGCGTTATAAAAGGGGCGGGGCTATAAAGGGGGCGGGGCTCTAAAGGGGCGGGGCTCTAAAGGGGCGGGGCTCTAAAGGGGCGGGGCCGTAAATGGGGGTTGATTTTGGAGGAATTTTGGGGGATTTTGGGGGGATTTGTGACAGTTTTTGTGCCAATTTTTGGGTGATATTTTGGGGTGATTTTGTTCCAATTTTGTGCCAATTTTGGGGTGAATTTTGGGTGATTTTTGGTGTCGATTTCAGGTGATTTTTGGGTGATTTTTGGGTGATCTTTGGGTGATTTTTGGGTGATTTCGGGTGATTTTTGGGGTGATTTTTGGGGGAATTTTGGGTGATTTTTGGGTGATTTTTTGTGCCGTTTTTTGGGTGATTTTGGGAGATTTTTTGCCATTTTTGGTGCCAGTTTTTTGGACATTTTTGGTGATTTTTGGGTGATTTTTGGGTTATTTTTGGGGTGTTTTGGGTGATTTTTGGGGTGATTTGGGGTGACTTTTGGGTGATTTTTGGGTGATTTTGGTGCCGATTTTGGGTGATTTTTGGGCGATTTCTGGTGCCGTTTTTTGGGGTGATTTTTTGTGCCGTTTTTTGGGTGATTTTGGGAGATTTTTTGCCATTTTTGGTGCCAGTTTTTTGGACATTTTTGGTGATTTTTGGGGTGATTTTTGGGGAGATGTTTGGGTGATTTTTGGGTGATTTTGGTGCCGATTTCGGGTGATTTTTGGGTGATTTTGGGGGTAACAGGAGATGATTTTTGGGTGATTATTAGGGTGATTTTTGGGGAGATGTTTGGGTGATTTTTGGGTGATTTTTTGTGCCGTTTTTTGGGTGATTTTGGGAGATTTTTTGCCATTTTTGGTGCCAGTTTTTTGGACATTTTTGGTGATTTTTTGGGTGATATTTTGGGTGATTTTTGGGGTGATTTTTGGGGTGATATTTTTGGGGATTTTTTGGGTGATTTTTGGGTGATTTTGGGTGGATTTCGGGTGATATTTTGGGTGATTTTGGGGTGATTTGGGGTGATTTTTGGGTGATATTTTTGGGTGATATTTTGGGGTGATTTTGGCCGATTTCGGAGTGATTTTTGGGTGATTTTTGGGTGATTTTTGGGGTGATTTTGGGTGATATTTTGGGGTGATTATTTTGGGTGATTTTTGGATATTTTTGGGTGATTTCGGGCGATCCGTGGCCCCGCCCCCAGGTGAGCAGCACCTGCGCATCCGGCCGGTGGCGCTCGAGGACGATGACGTGTTCACCTGCCAGGCGGGGGAGGGGAACGGGACCCGCGCCTCGCGGCCCGCCCAGCTCAGCGTGCTGGGTAAACTGGGAGCGACTGGGAGCGACTGGGAGAGACTGGGAGGGACTGGGAGGGACTGGGAGGGACTGGGAGAGACTGGGAGGGACTGGGAGGGAACTGGGAGGGACTGGGAGGGACTGGGAGGGAACTGGGAATGGGATAAAGGGAACTGGGAGGGACTGGGAGCGACTGGGAGGGAACTGGGAGTGACTGGGAGGGAACTGGGAGGGACTGGGAATGGGATAAAGGGAACCGGGAGGGACTGGGAGGGAACTGGGGTGGACTGGGATGGACTGGGAGGGAACTGGGAGAGAACTGGGGTGGACTGGTTCATACTGGGAGGGACTGGAAGATCCCAGGGGGGTTTTGGGCGGGTCTAAGGAATTTCGGGGGGTGGAATTTTGGGAGATTTGGGTGGATTCGGGATCATTTCCCAGTATAAACCAGTTCCCTCCCAGTCCCTCCCAGTTTGATCCCAGTTCCTCCCAGTGACTCCCAGTCCCATTCCCAGTTCCCCCCAGTCCCTCCCAGTTTGATCCCAGTCCCTCCCAGTGACTCCCAGTCCCTCCCAGTCCATCCCAGTTTGATCCCAGTCTCTCCCAGTTCCTCCCAGTGACTCCCAGTCCCTCCCAGTTCCCCCCAGGTCCCTCCCAGTCCCTCCCAGTTCCCCCCAGTCCATCCCAGTTTGATCCCAGTGACTCCCAGTCCATCCCAGTTTGATCCCAGTGACTCCCAGTCCATCCCAGTTCCCTCCCAGTCCCTCCCAGTGACTCCCAGTCCCTCCCAGTTCCCCCCAGTCCGCCCCAGCTGGAGCTGCTGGAGGGGGCGGAGCTTCCCCTGGTGGGCGGGGCCGAGGTTCAGGTTCGGTGCCGAGCGCGGGACGCGCGCCCCGCCCCCCACCTGGAGCTGCGCCTGGGTGAGAATTTGGGGGATTTTGGGACATTTTGGGGAATTTTGGGAGAATTTGGGAGGTTTTTGGGCTGATCTGGGCGGTTTGAGGGATTTTCGTGGAATTTCGGGGCCGATTTGGGTCGATTTTTGTGAATTTTGGGGAAGTTTTGGGTGGATCTGGCGGCAATTTGGGGAGATTTGGGGGAATTTTGGGGGAATTTTGGGAGATTTTGGGGGATTCTGGGAGATTTTGGGGAATTCTGGGAGATTTTGGGGGAATTTTGGGAGATTTTGGGGAATTTTGGGAGATTTTGGGGAATTCTGGGAGATTTTGGGGAGTTCTGGGAGATTTTGGGGAGGTTTGGGTCGATTTGGGATCTGAGAGAATTCTGGGGCCATTTTAGGTGATTTTTGGAAATTTTGGGCCCATTTTGGGTTGATTTCAGAGCGATTTTGGGAGATTTCGAGGAATTTTGGGGGATTTTGGGTGGATTTGGGGCTGATTTTGGATAATTTTGAGCTGATTTTGGTTAATTTGGGGCTGATTCTTGGGCATTTTTGGGTATTTTTGGCTGATTTTGTAAAATTTTGGGGCCGATTTTGGGGCTAATTTGGGCCGATTTTGGGGCTGATTTTCGGATGATTTTCGGATGATTTTGGGGCTCAATCTGGGGCGATTTTTCAGCAGTTTTGGGTCTGATTTTGGGGCGATTTTTGGCAATTTTTAAATTAATTTTGGGGCAATTTGGGGTTGATCTTGAGCAATTTCTGGGCTGATTTTGGGGCTGATTTTGAGCCAATTTTGGGGCCGATTTTGGATAATTTGGGGGCTGATTTTGGGGTGATTTTTGTTGATTTTGGGGCTCATTTTGGGGCTCAGTGTTGGGTGATTTTTCAGCAATTTTGGGGTGAGTTTGGGGCGGTTTTTGGGGCTGATTTTGGCTGATTTTGGGTATTTTTGGATAATTTTGGCTGATTTTGGATGATTTTGGGTATTTTTGGATAATTTTGGGGTGATTTTGGCTGATTTTGGGGTCCCAGGGGAGCAGCCCCTTCCCGACGTCTCCACCCGAGTGTTCGAGGGGTCGCACCCGAAACTGAGCTCGAGCGAGGCCACGGCCAGGTGAGCACCAGTATGGACCAGTATAAACCAGTATAAACCAGTATGGACCAGTAGGGACCAGTATAAACCAGTAGGGTCCAGTATGGACCAGTATGGACCAGGGTAGAACAGTACAGACCAGTTTGATCCCAGTTTGTCCCATTATCCCCAATTTGGTCCCAGTTTGATCCCAGTTCCCTCCCAGTCCCTCCCAGTTCCCTCCCAGTCCATCCCAGTCCCTCCCATTATCCCCAGTTTCATCCCAGTTTCTCCCAGAATCTCCAGTTTGATCCCAGTTCCCTCCCAGTTTGGTCCCAGTTTGTCCCAGTTTGGTACCAGTTTGGCCCCAGGTTGTTCTCCAGTCCCTCCCACTTTGGTCCCAGTTTGATCCCAGTCCCTCCCAGTCCATCCCAGTCTGTCCTAGTCCCCCCCAGTCCCTCCCAGTTCCCTCCCAGTCCCTCCCAGTCCCCGCCCAGTTCATCCCAGTCCCTCCCAGTTCCCTCCCAGTTCATCCCAGTCCCTCCCAGTCGCTCCCAGTCCCTCCCAGTCTGACCCAGTTCCCTCCCAGTCGCTCCCAGTCCGTCCCAGTCTGACCCAGTCCCTCCCAGGCTCACTCCTGGCCCTGCTCACCACGGGCTCTCTCTCGTCTGTTCGGCCTCAAACGCGGCCGGGGCGGCGCCGGCCGAGGCCGAGCTGAGGCTGGACATCGCTGGTGAGTGACCAACATCCCATAATAACCACCCAAAAATATCCTGAATTATCTAAAATATCCCAAACTGACCCAAAATACCCCAAAATAACCCCAAAAATATCCCAAATAACCCAAAATATCCAAAAATTTCACAAAAATATCCCCAAATATCCCAAACTGACCCGAGCTGAGGCTGGACATGGCGGGTGAGTGACCAACATCCCATAATATACACCAAAATAATCCTAAATTATCCAAAATAACTCAAAATAACCCCAAAATAACCCATAATAACCTAAAATATCCCTAAAATCCCCAAAAATATCTCAAAAATATCCCCAAATAACCCAAACTGACCCGAGCTGAGGCTGGACATGGCGGGTGAGTGACCAACATCCCATAATATACACCAAAATATATCCTGAATTATCTAAAATATCCCAAAATACCCCAAAACCGACCCCTAAATATCCCCCAAACTGACCCAAAACTGACCCAAGCTGAGGCTGGACATCGCTGGTGAGTGACCAACATCCCATAATAACTACCAAAATACATCCCAAATCACCTAAAATATCCCAAAATATCCAAAATATCCCAAATTACCCCAAAAATCCCCAAATATCCCAAATTATCCCCAAATATCCCAAAACTGACCCTGAACTGCAGCTGGACATGGCGGGCGAGTGACCGACATCCCATAATAACCCCCCCGAAAAGTATCCCAGAATATCCCAAAATGTCCCAGAATTATCCCAAAACTTTCCCAAAAATATCCCAAAAATCGCCTGAAATTTTCTTTGGAAATATCCCAAAATATCCTGAAATGTCAAAAAAAAAAAAAAAATTTCCCAAAATCCCCCAAAATTCCCCAAAATTTCCCCAAAATTTCCCAAAAATCGCCTGAAATGATCCCGGAACCCCAAAAATCCCAAATTCCCTCCCAGTCCCTCCCAGTTTATCCCAGTTTAACCCCAGTCCATCCCAGTATAAACCAGTTCCCTCCCAGTCCCTCCCAGTCCCTCCCAGTGCTCCCAGTTTGATCCCAGTCTAACCCAGTCCCTCCCAGTTTGATCCCAGTCCCTCCCAGTGCTCCCAGTTATGATCCCAGTTTGATCCCAGTCCCCCCCAACCCCCTCCCAGTCCCTCCCAGTGCTCCCAGTTTGATCCCAGTCCCCCCCAATCCCCTCCCAGTCCCTCCCAGTGCTCCCAGTTTGATCCCAGTCTGACCCCAGTCCCTCCCAGTCCCTCCCAGTCGCTCCCAGTCTGATCCCAGTCTACCCCAGTCCCTCCCAGTCCCTCCCAGTTTGATCCCAGTTTGATCCCAGTCCCCCCCGATCCCCTCCCAGTCCCTCCCAGTGCTCCCAGTTTGATCCCAGTCTAACCCAGTCCCTCCCAGTCCCTCCCAGTGCTCCCAGTATCCAGGGGCTGCCGCCGCTGGTCCGGGCGGGGGAGGAGCTGCAGCTGCTCTGCGAGAGCCGCGGGCGGCCGGCGCCCAGTCTGCACTGGGACAAGGTACTGGGAGAACTGGGAGGGACTGGGGGGCACTGGGACAAGGTACTGGGGGCACTGGGAGGGACTGGGGGGACTGGGACAAGGTACTGGGGGGACTGGAAGGGACTGGTTTGTACTGGGAGGGAGTGGGAGGGACTGGGACAAGGTACTGGGTGTACTGGGAGGGACTGGGATTAAACGTGGGGGGGACTGGGAGGGAACTTGGGGGGGACTGGGATCAAACTGGGATAAACTGGGACAGACTGGGATCAGACTTGGAGTACTGGGAGCAAACTGGGATGTTACTGGCATAAACTGGGCGCTACTGGGATGGAACTGGGAGTTACTGGGATGGAACTGGGATGGAACTGAGCGTTACTGGGATGTTACTGGGATGGAACTGGGATGGAACTGGGTGTTCCTGGGATGGAACTGGGCGTTACTGGGATGGAACTGGGAGTTACTGGGAGTTACTGGGATGGAACTGGGCGTTACTGGGATGGAACTGGGATGAACTGGGGTTACTGGGATGGAACTGGGATGAACTGGGGTTATACTGGGATGGAACTGGGTGTTACTGAGATGGAACTGGGATGGAACTGGGAGTTACTGGGATGGAACTGGGCGTTACTGGGCGTTACTGGGATGGAACTGGGATGGAACTGGGTGTTCCTGGGATGGAACTGGGAGTTACTGGGATGGAACTGGGTGTTCCTGGGATGGAACTGGGAGTTACTGGGATGGAACTGGGCGTTACTGGGATGTTACTGGGATGGAACTGGGTGTTCCTGGGATGGAACTGGGCGTTACTGGGATGTTACTGGGATGGAACTGGGCGTTACTGGGAGTTACTGGGTGACCTCTCGGTGACCCCAGGACGGGCGCGCGCTGCCGGGGGCGTGGTCGGAGCTGGCGGGGGGCGGGGCCCGGAGCCGCCTCGTGCTCAGCCCCGCCCCCCAGGACGATGGCGCCACCCTGCGCTGCCGCGCCGTGACGTCACTTCCGGGGGGCGGGGCCAGCACCAGCGTCAGGCTGCGAGTGACGTGTGAGGGACTGGGAGGGACTGGGAGGGACTGGGATATACTGGGAGGGACTGGGAGATGGTCTAGGGTGGACTGGGAGGGAACTGGGAGGGACTGGGAGGGACTGGGAGGGACTGGGAGGGACTGGGATATACTGGGAGGAACTGAGAGGGACTGGGAGAGGACTAGAAGGGAACTGGGATATACTGGGAGGGACTGGGATGGAACTGAGAGGGAACTGGGAGGGACTGGGATTGAACTGGGAGGGACTGGGATGGACTGGGAGGGGACTGGGATGGACTGGGATATACTGGGAGGGAACTGGGATAAACTGGGCAGAATGTGGGCGGGACTGGGAGGGACTGGGGTGATTGGGATATACTGGTTTATACTGGTTTATACTGGTCTATACCAGTCCGTATCAATCCCGACTGGTTAAACGGGTCTGTACTGGTTTGTACTGGTCTGTACCAGTCCGTACCAGTCTGTATTGTTCTTTACTGGCTTATACTGGTGTATATGGGTCTGTACTGGTTTATACTGGTTTATACTGGTCTGTACTGGTCTATATTGGTCCATACTGATCTAGACTGGTTCATACTGGTCCATACTGGTCCGTACTGGTGTGTGCTGGCCTGACTGTACTGACCCATATTAATCTATACTGGGCCATACTGGTCAGTATTGATCTGTACTGGTCTGTACTGGTCCATCCTGGTTTATACTGGTCCATATCACTCCGTACTGGTTTATACTGGTTCATACCGGTCCATACTGGTTTATACTGGTCCATACTGGTTTATACTGGTTCATACCGGTCCATACTGGTTTGTACTGGTCCATACCGGTCCATACTGGTTTGTACTGGTCCGTACCGGTTCATACTGGTTTGTACTGGTCAGACCTTACTGATCCATGCTAACCTATACTGGGCCATACTGGTTAGTATTGATCTGTATTGGTCTATACTGGTCCGTACTGGTTTATACTGGTCCATACTGGTTTATACTGGTTCGTACTGGTCCATACTGGTTTGTACTGGTCAGACCTTACTGACCCATGCTAACCTATACTGGGCCATACTGGTTAGTATTGATCTGTACTGGTCTATACTGGTCCGTACTGGTTTGTACTGGTCCGTACCGGTCCATACTGGCTCATACTGGTTTGTACTGGTCAGACCTTACTGACCCATACTAACCTATACTGGGCCATACTGGCCAGTATTGATCTATACTGGTTTATACTGGTCCATACCACTCCATACTGGCTCATACTGGTCCGTACTGGTTTGTACTGGTCCGTACCACTCCATACTGGCTCATACTGGTCCGTACTGGTCCGTACTGGTCAGACGGCCCCGCGGAGCTGACCCTGCAGGGCTCGGGCGCGGTGCCCCTGGACGGGGAGGCGGCGCTGAGCTGCACCAGTGCTCCCAGTAACCCCCCAGTGCGGCTGCGCTGGTGGCTGGGGGGCAGCGAGCTGCGGGCCAGCAGCGAGGGGGCCGCACCAGTAAGGGACTGGGAGCCACTGGGAGCGACTGGGAGGGGACTGGGAGGGACTGGGGGGGACTGGGAGCGACTGGGAGGGGATTGGGTGGGACTGGGAGTGACTGGGGGGGACTGGGAGGGGACTGGGAGGGGATTGCGTGGGACTGGGAGGGAACTGGGAGGGACTGGGAGCGACTGGGAGCGACTGGGAGCGACTGGGAGGGGACTGGGAGGGACTGGGAGGGACTGGGAGGGGATTGCGTGGGACTGGGAGGGAATTGGGAGGCACTGGGAGGGAATTGGGAGGAACTGGGAGGGAATTGGGAGGGACTGGAAGAGACTGGGAGGGACTGGGAGGGAACTGGGCGCGACTGGGAAGGACTGGGAGGGACTGGGATGAATTGGGAGGGGACTGGGATAAACTGGGAGGAACTGGGATGAACTGGGTGGGGATTGGGGGGGAACTGGGGGGGAACTGGGCAAACTGGGCACGCAGGGAGGGACTTGGGGGGGAACTGGGCAAACTGGGAGGGGCTGGGAGGGGATTGGAAGGCACTGGTTTGTACTGGGAGGTGGCCCTGAGTGACCCCCGAGTGACCCCATGACCCCTGAGTGACCCCCGGGTGACCCCATGACCCCTGAGTGACCCTGACTGTCCCCAAGTGACCTCATGACCTGCAAGTGACCCCATGACCTTTAGTGACCCTGACTGACCCCAGGTGGCTCCCGGGTGACCCCCTGACCCCTGAGTGACCCCTAAATGACCCTGAGTGATCCCATGACCCCGAGTGACCCCATGACCCCTGAGTGACCTTGGGTGACCCCTTGACCCCGGGTGACCCTGAGTGACCCTGACTGACCCCTTGACCTCGAGTGATGCCCACATGACCCCACATGACCCCGGGTGACCCCCTGACACCTGAGTGACCCTGGGTGACCCCATGACCCCGTGTGACCCTGAGTGACCCCTGGGTGACCCTGGGTGACCCCTGAGTGACCCTGACTGTCCCTGAGTAACCCTGGGTGACCCCCATGGCCCCGGGTGACCCCATGACCCCGTGTGACCCCGAGTGACCCCGTGACCCCGGGTGACCCCTGTGACCCCCGTGTGACCCCAGGGGGGCGGGGCCGTGTCCAACGTGACGCTGCGGGGGCGGGTGCAGCTCCACGGCGCCGCCCTGGTGTGCGAGGCCGAGACCCCCGGGGTGGGGACACGGAGCGTGAGCGTGACGGTCAGCGTGAGCCGTGAGTGCGCCGGGAACTGGGATAAACTGGGAGGGACTGGGAGGGACTGGGAGGGACTGGGGGGGGACTGGGAATGGGGACTGGGAGGGAACTGGGAAGGGATTGGGAGGGACTGGGAAGGGATTGGGATGGACTGGGATTGAAGTGGGATCAAACTGGGAGACACTGGGATTGAACTTGGAGCACTGGGAGGGGATTTGGAGGAACTGGGATGAACTGGGAGGGACTGGGGAGCTGTTCCTTTAACTGGGGGCGTGTCCCTGTAACTGGGGGCGTGTCCCGTTAACTGGGGGCGTGTCCCGTTAACTGTGGGCGTGTCCCTGTAACTGTGGGCGTGTCCCTTTAACTGGGGGCGTGTCCCTGTAACTGGGGGCGTGTCCCTTTCACTGGGGGCGTGTCCCTGTAACTGGGGGCGTGTCCCTGTAACTGGGGGCGTGTCCCTTTAACTGGGGGCGTGTCCCTGTAACTGGGGGCGTGTCCCTTTAACTGGGGGCGTGTCCCTGTAACTGGGGGCGTGTCCCTTTAACTGGGGGCGTGTCCCTGTAACTGGGGGCGTGTCCCTGTAACTGGGGGCGTGTCCCTTTAACTGGGGGCGTGTCCCTGTAACTGGGGGCGTGTCCCTTTAACTGGGGGCGTGTCCCTGTAACTGTGGGCGTGTCCCTTTAACTGGGGGCGTGTCCCTGTAACTGGGGGCGTGTCCCTGTAACTGGGGGCGTGTCCCTGTAACTGGGGGCGTGTCCCTTTAACTGGGGGCGTGTCCCTGTAACTGGGGGCGTGTCCCTGTAACTGGGGGCGTGTCCCTGTAACTGGGGGCGTGTCCCTTTAACTGGGGGCGTGTCCCTGTAACTGGGGGCGTGTCCCTGTAACTGGGGGCGTGTCCCGTTAACTGGGGGCGTGTCCCTTTAACTGGGGGCGTGTCCCTGTAACTGGGGGCGTGTCCCTTTAACTGGGGGCGTGTCCCTGTAACTGGGGGCGTGTCCCTGTAACTGGGGGCGTGTCCCTTTAACTGGGGGCGTGTCCCTGTAACTGGGGGCGTGTCCCTGTAACTGGGGGCGTGTCCCTGTAACTGGGGGCGTGTCCCTTTAACTGGGGGCGTGTCCCTGTAACTGGGGGCGTGTCCCGTTAACTGGGGGCGTGTCCCGCTCTGGCCCCGCCCCCAGACCCGCCCCAGGCGCTCTGGGTCGAGGCCCCGCCCCCCAACGCCACCTTCCGGGTGGGGGAGGGGCTGCGGCTGCTGTGCCACGCCCGGGGGGGGGCACCCGGCGCCCAAACTCACCTGGACCAAGGTGAGTGCGCCCCAAAATGTCCCAAAAATGATCCAAAAAGTGTCCTCAAAGAATCCCCAAAATATCCTCAAAATATCCCCAAAAAAATCCCCCAAAAATTCCAAACAATCCCAAAAATTATCTCAAAATTGTCCCTAAAAATGTCCCAAAAAAATTCCCAAAAATGTTCCCAAAAAACTCCAAAAATGTCCCGAAAGTGTCCCAAAAATATTCACAAAATTTTCCCAAAAAAATCCCCAAAAATTAACCCAAAATTATCCCAAAAAAATGCCCCAAAAATGTCCAAGAAATTCTCAAAAATTCCCCCAATCCCCTCCCAGTAACGCCAAACCAGTATAAACCAGTATAAACCAGTAACCCCAAATCCCCTCCCAGTCCCAGCCAATCCCCTCCCAGTCCCTCCCAGTGTCTCCCAGTCCATCCCAGTTCCCTCCCAGTCCCTCCCAGTTTATCCCAGTCCCTCCCAGTCCCCCCCAGTTTATCCCAGTCCCTCCCAGTTTGTCCCAGTCCCTCCCAGTTTAATCCCCATCCCTCCCAGTCCCCCCCAGTCCCCTGCAGTTCCATCCCAGTCCCTCCCATTCCCTCCCAGTCCCTCCCAGTCCCTCCCAGTCCCTCCCAGTCCCTCCCAGTCCCTCCCAATCCCCTCCCAGTCTCTCCCAGTCCCTCCCAGTCCCTCCCAGTTTATCCCAGTCCCTCCCAATCCCCTCCCAGTCCCTCCCAGTCCCTCCCAATCCCCTCCCCAATCCCCTCCCAGTTTATCCCAGTCCCCCCCAGTCCCCCCCAGTCCCTCCCAGTCCCTCCCAATCCCCTCCCAGTCTCTCCCAGTCCCTCCCAGTCCCCCCCAATCCCCTCCCAGTTTATCCCAGTCCCTCCCAGTCCCCTCCCAGTCCCCCCCAGTCCCCCCAGCTCAAGCCCCGCCCCCAGGACGGGCGCCCCGTGCCGGACGCGCCCCCGCAGAGCCGCTCGGGTCACGTGACCTCGCGGGCGCTGCCGCTCGTGGCCACGCCCAGCGACAACAGCGCCCCCTACCGGTGCGAGGCGGGGGCGGCGCGGAGCCGGGACGTGCGGCTGAGGGTCATGTGTGAGACTGGGGGGACTGGGATGTACTGGGATGGACTGGGAGGGACTGAGGGGGGCTGAGAGTCATGTGTGAGACTGGGATATACTGGGATATACTGGGATATACTGGGGAGACCGGTGCGAGGCAGGGGCGGCGCGGAGCCGGGACGTGCGGCTGAGGGTGCTCTGTGAGACTGGGAGGGACTGGGAGGGACTGGGAGGGACTGGGAGGGGCTGAGAGTGATGTGTGAGACTGGGATATACTGGGATATACTGGGGTATACTGGGAGGGACTGGGGGGGCTGAGGGTCATGTGTGAGACTGGGAGGACTGGGATATACTGGGAGGGACTGGGAGGGACTGGGGGGGCTGAGAGTGATGTGTGAGACTGGGATATACTGGGGTATGATACTGGGATATACTGGGATATACTGGGGAGACCGGTGCGAGGCGGGGGTGGCGCGGAGCCGGGACGTGCGGCTGAGGGTCATGTGTGAGACTGGGGGGACTGGGATATACTGGGAGGGACTGGGATCAAACTGGGGTGTAATGGGAGGGCTGAGAGTGCTCTGTGAGACTGGGATATACTGGGAGGGACTGGGGGGGCTGAGAGTGATGTGTGAGACTGGGATATACTGGGGTGTACTGGGAGGGACTGGGGGGGCTGAGGGTCATGTGTGAGACTGGGGGGACTGGGATGTACTGGGAGGGACTGGGGAGCACTGACAGTGATGTGTGAGACTGGGATATTCTGGGGTGTACTGGGATATACTGGGATATACTGGGGTGTACTGGGAGGGACTGGGGGGGCTGAGAGTGATGTGTGAGACTAGGGGGACTGGGATATACTGGGATATACTGGGATATACTGGGGTGTACTGGGAGGGACTGGGGAGCACTGACAGTGCTCTGTGAGACTGGGATATACTGGGGTATACTGGGATATACTGGGGTATACTGGGGTATACTGGGATATACTGGGGAGACCGGTGCGAGGCGGGGGCGGCGCGGAGCCGGGACGTGCGGCTGAGAGTCATGTGTGAGACTGGGGGGACTGGGAGGGACTGGGATCAAACTGGGGTGTAATGGGAGGGCTGAGAGTGCTCTGTGAGACTGGGATATACTGGGATATACTGGGGGGCTGAGGGTGCTCTGTGAGACTGGGGGGACTGGGATGTACTGGGATATACTGGGGTGTACTGGGAGGGACTGGGAGGGACTGGGGGGGCTGAGAGTGATGTGTGAGACTGGGATATACTGGGATATACTGGGAGGGAATGGGGGGGCTGAGAGTCATGTGTGAGACTGGGATTAAACTGGGGTGTACTGGGGTGTACTGGGAGTGCTCTGTGAGACTGGGGGGACTGGGATATACTGGGGTGTACTGGGGTATACTGGGAGGGACTGGGGGGGACTGAGAGTGCTCTGTGAGACTGGGTATACTGGGGTGTACTGGGATATACTGGGGTATACTGGGATGTGCTGAGAGTGCTCTGTGAGACTGGGGTATACTGGGAGGGACTGGGATAAACTGGGAGGGACTGGGGGGACTGGGATATACTGGGGGGGAATGAGATAAACTGGGATTAAACTGGGAGGGACTGGGATAAACTGGGAGGGACTGGGATGACGCTGCTGCCTTGGGGGTGTGGCCAGAGGTGGGCGTGGTCACCCTGAGCCCCTCCCAGTCCCTCCCAGTAACCCCCAGTGCTCCCAGTTCCAGCCCAGTCCGTCTCCATCTCGGTGTCCCCGCGGGAGCCGCGCCCCGGCCACGCCCTGAGCCTCACCTGCCGCGCCGGCCCCGCCCACCCCGAGCCCGAGCTCACCTGGATCCGCCCCGGCCACGCCCCGTGAGACACCAGTATAGACACCAGTATAAACCAGTAACACACCAGTAACACCAGTACCACACCAGTGACACCTGTAACACACCAGTGACACCAGTAACCTCCCAATTCCCTCCCAGTCCCCTCCCAGTATAAACCAGTAACCCCAAACCCACACCTAATCCTATCCCAGTGTCCCCCAGTCGCTCCCAGTTCCTCCCAGTCTCTCCCAGTTCCCCCCCAGTCCCTCCCAGTCCATCCCAGTTCAATCCCAATCCCTCCCAGTCGCACCCAGTATAACCCAGTCCATCCCAGTCCCCTCCCAGTCCATCCCAGTCCCCTCCCAGTCCATCCCAATCCCCCCCATCCCCCCCCAGTCGCTCCCAGTACACCCCAGTATAACCAGTGCCCGGTCTCCGCAGGGAGCGCGGGCAGCCCCTCCCCCCCAGCCCCGCCCCCCACGGGGTCACGGCGGGGTCACGGCTGCTCCTGCAGGGGGCGCTGTCGCTGCACGAGCTGTCAATCACCTGCCGGGCCTGGAGCGGCGCGCTGGGCGTGGCCGTGAGCTCCGCCCACACCGTCCGTGTGCGCCGTGAGTGACACCTGTACTGGTTTATACTGGGAGGGACTGGGAGGGACTGGTTATACTGGGTTATAACGGGTTATACTGGTTATACTGGGTTATACTGGGTTATACTGGAGCGGCGCGCTGGGCGTGGCCGTGAGCTCCGCCCACACCGTCCGTGTGCGCCGTGAGTGACACCTGTACTGGTTTATACTGGGAGGGACTGGGAGGGACTGGTTATACTGGGTATACTGGGAGGGACTGGGTTATATTGGGATATAACGGGTTATACTGGTTATACTGGGTTATACTGGGTTATACTGGAGCGGCGCGCTGGGCGTGGCCGTGAGCTCCGCCCACACCGTCCGTGTGCGCCGTGAGTGACACCTGTACTGGTTTATACTGGGAGGGACTGGGAGGGACTGGTTATACTGGGTTATAACGGGTTATACTGGGTTATACTGGGTTATACTGGAGCGGCGCGCTGGGCGTGGCCGTGAGCTCCGCCCACACCCTGCGCCTGCGCCGTGAGTGACTGGTTATACTGGTTATACTGGGACTGGGAGGGACTGGTTATACTGGGAGGGACTGGTTATACTGGGTTAAACTGGGTTATACTGGGTTATACTGGAGCGGCGCGCTGGGCGTGGCCGTGAGCTCCGCCCACACCGTCCGTGTGCGCCGTGAGTGACACCTGTACTGGTTTATACTGGGACGGACTGGGAGGGACTGGTTATACTGGGAGGGACTGGTTATACTGGGTTATACTGGGTTATACTGGGTCAAACTGGGTTATACTGGGCTTATACTGGGCTTATACTGGTTAAACTGGGTTATACTGGGAGGGCCTGGAGCGGCGCACTGGGCGTGGCCGTGAGCTCCGCCCACACCCTGCGCCTGCGCCGTGAGTGACACCTGTACTGGTTTATACTGGGTTATACTGGGTTATACTGGTTATACTGGGTTATACTGGGTTAAACTGGGTTATACTGGGTTATACTGGAGCGGCGCACTGGGCGTGGCCGTGAGCTCCGCCCACACCATCCGTGTGCGCCGTGAGTCACTGGGGGTACTGGGTATACTGGTTATACTGGGAGGGACTGGGAGATAGTGGGATATAACAGGTTATACTGGGTTATACTGGGAGGGACTGGGTTATACTGGGTTATACTGGAGCACGGGGCTGGGCGTGGCCGTGAGCTCCGTGTGCACTGTGAGTGACATTTGTACTGGGTATACTGGTTATACTGGGATATACTGGTTATACTGGGAGGGACTGGGAAGGGGATTGGGAGGGGACTGGGATGTACTGGTTTTAACTGGGTTGGAGTTAGTGGAATAGAATTGGGACTGAACTGGTCTGGACTGGTTTATACTGGTTTATACTGGTCTGTACTAGTTCATGCCAGTCTGTACTGGTTTATACCGGTATGTATTGGTTCACACTGGTCCATACTGGTCTGTACTGGTTCACACTAGTTTATACTGGTTTATACTGGTTTATACTGGTCTGTACTAGTCCATACCAGTGTGTACTGGTTTGTACCATTCCATACTGGCTCACACTGGTCCGTACTGGTCCATACTGGTTTATACTGGTCTGTACTGTTCCATACTGGCTCACACTGGTCCGTACTGGTCCGTACTGGTGCAGACGCCCCCCTGCTCAGCGCCCCCTCCCCCGTGCTGGTTCCGGAAGGTTCCGAGGCCGTTCTGGAGCTCTCGGTTCGCGCCCATCCCCCACCCGAGAGCTGCACCTGGAGCGTGCGCGGCACCGAGATCAGCCCCGGTACTGGGGGAACTGGGACGGACTGGGAGCGACTGGGGGGGACTGGGAGGGGATTGGGGGAGACTGGGAGGGACTGGGAGGAACTGGGAATGGGATAAAGGGAACTGGGACGGAATGGAAGCGACTGGGGGGACTGAGAGAGGATTGGGAGGGGATTGGGAGGAACTGGGAGTGACTGGGAATGGGATAAAGGGAACTGGGAGGGGCTGGGAGGGGATTGGGAGGAGATTGGGAGGGGATTTAGTGTTACTGGTTTACACCGGGAGCACTGGGAGGTTACTGGGTGGTACTGGTGCCATACTGGGGGCAGTGGGAGCTCTGACCTCCCGGTGACCCCGCCCCTCAAACCCTGCCCACTCTCTCTGGCCCCACCTCTGACCCCGCCCCTGTGACCCCGCCCCTCTCTCTGACCCCTCCCTCTGGCCCCGCCCCCTCTGATCCTGCCCCCCTTTCTGACCCCGCCTCTCTCTCTGGCCCCGCCCACTCTGATCCCACCCTTCCCTCTGGCCCCGCCCCTGTGACCCCGCCCATCCCTGACCCCTCCTCTCTCTCTGACCCCTCCCCTCTGGCCCCGCCCCTCTCTCTGGCCCCGCCCCTCTCTCTTGCCCCACCCATCCCTGACCCCGCCCCTCTAACCCCACCCCCTCTCCCTGGCCCCGCCCCTCTCCCTGACCCCGCCCCTCTCTCTTGCCCCACCCATCCCTGACCCCGCCCCTCTAACCCCACCCCCCTCTCTGACCCCGCCCATCCCTGACCCCACCCCTTCTCTGGCCCCGCCCCTCTCTCTGGCCCCGCCCCTCTCTCTGACCCCGCCCATCCCTGACCCTGCCCACTCTGACCCCGCCCATCCCTGACCCCACCCCTTCTCTGGCCCCGCCCCTCTCTGGCCCCGCCCCCTCCCCTGGCCCCGCCCCCAGCGGGCTCCCCGCGGTTCCGAGTCTCTCCCGGGTTCTCGCTGCTCGTCGCCAACGTGTCCCGCGGGGACAGCGCCCCCTACCGGGCACGGTGCCACAACGCCGAGGGGGCGGGGACTGCTGACGTCACACTCACCGTGCTGGGTCAGGGAGCTTTAATTAACCCCTAATTAATCCTTAATTAACCCCTGATTAACCCCTACCGGGCACGGTGTCACAACGCCGAGGGGGCGGGGACTGCTGACGTCACACTCACCGTGCTGGGTCAGGGAACTTTAATTAACCCTTAATTAACTCCTAATTAATCCTTAATTAACTCCTGATTAACCCCTGATTAACCTCCTACCGGGCACAGTGTCACAACGCCGAGGGGGCGGGGACTGCTGACGTCACACTGCTGGTGCTGGGTCAGGGACCTTTAATTAATCTCTAATTAATCCCTAA
Organism: Oenanthe melanoleuca; assembly: GCF_029582105.1. NCBI lineage: Eukaryota > Metazoa > Chordata > Aves > Passeriformes > Muscicapidae > Oenanthe > Oenanthe melanoleuca. Next base: position 5,167,899 of record NC_079358.1, read on the forward strand.
TTAATCTTTAATTAATGCCTGATTAACTCCTAATCAACCCCTAATTAATTGTTAATTAATCCCTAATTAACCCAAATCAACCCCTAATTAACCCCAAAGTAACCCCCAATCATCCCCTAATTAACCTGTAATTAACGAAAATCAACTCTTAATCAACCCCTAATCAACGCCTAATTAACCCAAACTAACCCCAAATTAATCCAAAATTAATTCCATATTAACCCCCAAATTTAACCCAAAATTATCCCCAAATTAACCCTAAAATTAACCTGAAATTAATTCAATATTCACCCCAAATTAACCCCAGAATAAACCCCAAATTAATTCAAAATTAATCCCGTAACTAACCCAAAATTATCCCCAAATTATCCCCAAAATGACCCCAAAATGAACCCCCAATAAACCCCAGACTAACCCAAATTAATCCCAAGCTACCCCCAAAATTAACCCAAATTAATCCCAAATTAACCCCAAATCGGGTCAAAATCCCAAACCCTTCCTGGAACCCAAAATTTCCCCAAAAATTCCCCCCAGGGACCCCCAAATCCTCCCCAAGGGTCCCCAAATCTCCACGAATCCCTTCAGGACCCCCCAAAAATCCCCAAAATTCCCCCAAATTGCCCCCAAAATCCCCCTGGGACCCCCCCAAATTCCCCCAAATTCCCTCCAGGGACCCCAAAATCCCCCCAGAAATCCCCCCAGGACCCCCCAAATCCTCCCCAGGGGTCCCCAAATCTTCACAAATCCTTTCAGGATCCCCAAAAAAATCCCCAAAATCCCCCTGGGACCCCCCAAAAATCCCCCAAATTCCCCCAAAATCCCCCTGAGACCCCCCAAATTCACCCAAATCCTCCAAAATCCCCCTAAAAATTCCCCCAGGATCCCCCAAATTCTTCCTAGGGACCCCCAAATCTCCACAAATGCCTTCAGGACCCCCCAAAAATCCCCCAAATTGCCCCCAAAATCCCCCTGGGACCCCCCAAATTCCCCCAAATCCCCCCCAGATCCTCCAAAATCCCCCCAAAAATCCCCCCAGGACCCCCCAAATCCTCCCCACGGGTCCCCAAATCTTCACAAATCCCTTCAGGACCCCCCAAAAATCCCCAAAATCCCCCAAAAATCCCCCCAGGACCCCCCAAATCTCCACAAATCCCCTTCAGGACCCCCCAAAAATCCCCCCAAAATCCCCCAAATTCCCCCAAAATCCCCCTGGGCCCCCCCCAAATTCCCTCCAGGGACCCCCAAATCTCCCCCCGGCCCCCCCTGACCCCCCTCCCCTCCCCCCAGTGCCCCCCAGCATCGTGCGGGCCCCGGACCCGGTGGTGGTGGCCGAGGGGGGGGAGGGGCAGCTGCTGTGCGAGGCCGAGGGGAGCCCCCTCCCCCCAGGGAGCGTCCGCTGGGGGCGGCTGGTGAGGGGGGAGGGGCTGGGGGGGGGGGGTTCGGGGGGTCCTGGATGGATTTTGGGGGGATTTTGGGGAGTCCTGAAGGGATTTGGGGGGGGTTTGGGAGGTCCTGGATGGATTTTGGGGGGTCCTGGGAGGGATTTTGGGGGGTTTGGGTGGAACTTGAGGAGCCCTGAACAGATTTTGGGGGGATTTTGGGGGGATTTTGGGGGTCCTGGGGTGATTTGGGGGGTTCCTAAAGGAATTTTGGGGGGTCTGGGGGGTCGTGGATGATTTGGGGCTGTTTGGGGGGTCCCTGATGGATTTTGGGGGGTCCTGAAGGAGATTTGGGGGGGTCCTGGGGGCTCCTGGGGGGATTTGGGGGTAATCTGGGGGGGTCCTGAAGGGAATTTGGGGGAGATTTGGGGGGTCCTGGATGCATTTTGGGGGGTCCTGGGGGGATTTTGGGGGGATCTGGGGGCATTTGGGGGGTCCTGAAGGAGATTTGGGGGGTCCTGGAGGGGTTTTGGGGAGGATTTTGGGGGGGATCTGGGGGTTCCTGGGTGATTTGGGGGAATTTTAGGGGATTTGGGGAGGATTTTGGGGAGATTTTGGGGGGTTCTGGGAAGGATTTTGGGGGGATTTTGGGCTATTTCAGGGTTAAATTGGGGCTATCCCAGGTGTATTCATGAGCTATTTTAAGAATATTTTTGGGCTATTTTGGGACATTTTGGGATATTTTGGAATATTTTGGGGACATTTTTGGCTATTTTGGGATATTTCAGGAATATTTTGGGATAATTTCGGGTCCCTCTCTCCCCTCAGGGTGACTCGGGGTCCCCCCTGGCGCTGCCCCCCGAGCTGGCCCCGCCCTGGGGGGGATTTGGGGCTATTTTGGGATAATTTAGGATATTTTGGGGCTACTTTAGGATATTTTTGGGTATATTTGGGATAATTTGGGGTCTGTTTAACCCTTTAGGGTGACTCGGGGTCGCCCCTGGCGCTGCCCCCCGAGCTGGTCCCGTCCCCGGGGGGGGGATTTGGGGCTATTTTAGGATAATTTAGGATATTTTGGGGATAATTTAGGATATTTTTGGCTAATTTGGGGTCTGTTTAACCCTTCAGGGTGACTCGGGGTCGCCCCTGGCGCTGCCCCCCGGGCTGGCCCCGCCCCCCGGCGGCCCCGGGGGGTCCCTGCGGGTGTCGGGGGCGCGGCGGCAGCTCGGGGGTCCCTACGAGTGCCGGGTGGAGTCGGGGGTGCCGCCCCCGGCCCGGGCGGTCGTGAGGCTGGTGGTGACCTGTGAGTGGGGGAGGGGCTAAAGGGGGTGGGGGAGGGGCTGTCGTGAGGCTGGTGGTGACCTGTGAGAGTGGGGGAGGGGCTAAAGGGGGTGGGGGAGGGGCCGTCGTGAGGCTGGTGGTGACCTGTGAGAGTGGGGGAGGGGAAAAGGTGGTGGGGGAGGGGCTGGGGGGAATGGGGGAGGGGCCGTGGTGTGGCTGGTGGTGATGTGTGAGGGGGGAAGGGTTAATGGGAATGGGGGAGGGGCGAATGGGGTGGGGGAAGGGGCTAAATCGGGATGGGTTAATGGGGGAGGGGCCAAAGGAGGTGGGCTTGATGGGGGTGGGGCCAATCAGAAGGGGAGGGGCTAAAGTGGGTGGGGATGGTGGGGGAGGGGCCAAATGGGGTGGGGTTAATGGGGGAGGGGCAAGTCAGAAAAGGGGAGGGGCTAAAGGGGGTGTGGTCAGTGGGGGAGGGGCTGAAGGGGGAGGAGTTTATGGGATTGGGGAGGGGCTAAACGGGGGGAGGAGCCAATTGTGGGCGTGGCCAGCAGGGGGCGCCCTCCCCTGACCCCTCCCCCCCTTTTCCAGACCCGCCCGAGATGGAGGCGGATCCCGAGGGGGGGGAGGGGCAGGCGCTGGTGGCCGAGGGGGCGGAGTCAGCGCGGCTGCGCTGCCGGGCCCAGGGAGTGCCGGGGGTGGAGCTGAGCTGGGAGAGCAACGGGCGGAGCTTGAGAGTGGGGGAGCCCGGGTGAGGCACTGGGGGCACTGGGAGGGACTGGGAGGGGAGTGGGATAAACTGGGGGGGACTGGGAGGGACTGGGAGGGACTGGGATAAACTGGAGGGGGGCTGGGAGGGACTGGGAGAGGATTGGGAGGGACTGGGAGGGAACTGGGGGCACTGGGAGAGGATTGGGGGAGCTCAGGTGAGGGACTGGGAGGAATGGGAGGGAACTGGGATGGACTGGGATAAACTGGGAGGCACTGGGAGGGATTGGGATAAACTGGGAGGCACTGGGAGGGGATTGGGATTTTGCCCATTTCCCCCAGTCCCTCCCAGTCCCTTCCAGTCCATCCCAGTTCCCTCCCAGTATAATCCAGTCCCATCCCAGTTCCCTCCCAGTATAACCCAGTCCATTCCAGTCCCCTCCCAGTATAACCCAGTCCCTCCCAGTCCCCATCCTGACCCCGCCCCCCCCCGTACTGGTCCCAGTTCGCCGTTCCAGGAGCGCCAGTGGCGGGAGGGGCCCTGGACCAGCTCGGAGCTCGTGGTCACCAACGTGTCGGGGGCGCGGGAGCGGCTGCGGCGCCTCTTCCTGCAGGCCCAGCCCCCCCGGCCCCCCCAGCCCCCCCAGCCCCCCCGGCCCCCCCAGCCCCCCCAGCCCCCCCGGCCCCCCCGGCCCCGCTACCGCTACCGCAACCAGCCCACGGCGCCGCCGGACTGGGAGCACTGGGAGAACTGGGAGACGCAGAACGGAACCGTGGGAGTGTTCGAGTGCCGGGCACGGAACCAGCGCGGGAGCGCCCGGAGGAGGATCCGGCTGCGGCTGGGGGGTGGGGCTGGGACAAACTGGGGGGACTGGGATGGACTGGGGAGGGACTGGGATAAACTGGGAGAGAACTGGGATGGGGACTGGGAGAGACTAGGATGGACTGGGCGGGAACTGGGAGGGGATTAGGGGGGACTAATAGGGACTGGGATAGACTGGGGGGGACTCGGAAGGGACTGGGAGGAAACTGGGAGGACTGGGAGGGACTGGTTAATCCTGGGAAGCGATTTGGAGAGACTGGGAGGGATTGGAAGGGTTAAAAGCGAATTCGGGGTTACTGGTTTATACTGGTTTGGAGACTGGCATTACTGGGAGGGACTGGGAGGGCAGTGGGACAAACTGGGAGGAACTGGGAGGAAACTGGGAGGGGACTGGGCGGAACTGGTTAATCCTGGGGGGTGATTTGGAGAGACTGGGAGGAATTGGAACGGTTAAAAGGGGATTTGTGGTTACTGGTTTATACTGGGAGGGCGCTGGGTCTCACTGGGCTGATACTGGGAGTTACTGGGAGCACTGGGCTGACCCCTCCCCTCCCCCAGACCGGCCGGAGCCGCCGCGGGCCCTGCGGCTCTGGGAGGCCTCGGGGTCGTCGCTGGGGCTGCAGTGGGAGCCCGGCTTCGATGGCGGCCTGGAGCAGCACTTCCTGCTGCGGTAGGGCCACTTCCGGGCGTGTGACGTCACTTCCGCCCCGCCCACCCACACTTCCGGTTCACTGAAGGGGTTTATCCATCACTTCCGGTCCTTTTGGCTCCGCCCCTTCTCCGCGCAGGGTTTCCCGGCCCCACTTCCGGTCCCGCCCCCTCACTTCCGGTTTCTCCCCTCAGGGCGGAAGGTCCGGGCGCCCCTCCCCCGCCCGCCGCTCTCGTCACTTCCGGTTTTTCGCTGACGCTGGGCGGGCTCAGGCCGGACACGCCCTATGACGTCACCGTGATCGCCCGCAATGCCCGAGGGGAGAGCGCCCCCGCGCGGCTGCGTGCCGTCACTTCCGGTACGGACATGGGGGCGGGGCGAAGGGGGCGGGGCCCGGAGATGACGTCAGAGATCTTGGTGCAAAATGACCACCGGAAGTGATAACTGTGACTTCCGGTCCCCAGCCGGAAGCTGTGCCTTGGTGGGAGGGGCTTTTTGGGAACCGGATGTTTGCAAAGCGAAACCGAAAGTGCAGGGAGGGGAACCGGAAATGGTTTGGGGTGAGACCGGATGTGGCGCCATTGGGGTAAAAACCGGAAACGGAAGTTGCGGCAGCACCGGAAGTGAGGGACAGACCCGGAAGTGCACGAGGGGAGGGCAGGGTCGGAGCTGGTAGGGACCGGAAGTGCTCACCAAACTGACCGGAAGTGCTGTTTGTGCCTCTCCCCTCCCCCAGCGCTGCCCGAGGCCCCGCCCCCCAAGCGCGAGGCCCCGCCCCCCGCGCCCGCAGCGCCCCCTGGTGGGGGGGAGGCCCCGGCCCCGCCCCTCCTGCTGGGGGGGATGGGCGCGCTCGGGGGGCTCCTCCTGGCCGGGCTGGGGGCGGCGCTCGGCTACTTCCGGTGGGGGAGGGGCCGGAACCCGCCCCAGGGGGAGGGGACGGACAAGGTAAGGGGGGGGAGGGGCGGTGGGAAAGGTGGGGGAGGGGCGGTTTGAGGGTGGGGGAGGGGCGGTTTGGGGTGGGGGAAGGGTGAGTTTGGGGTGGGGGAGGGGCGGATTTAAGGGTGGGGGAGGGGCGGCTTTAGAAGCGGGGGAGGGGCAAGTTTGGGGCGATGATTTCGGGGTGGGGGAGGGGCGGTTCTAGAGGCGGGGGAGGGGCAAGTCTGGGGTGCTGATTTCTGGGTGGGGGAGGGGCGGTTCTAGAGGCGGGGGAGGGGCGGTTTCAGCCCCCCGCCCCTCCCCCACCCCCAGCCCAGCTCCCGAGGCTCCCCCAGCGTTGGCTCCGCCCCCTGGGAGCCCCCCCAGGGTGAGTGATGGGGGAGGGGAGGGATGGGGGGAGGGGATGGTGCCCATCCCCCAGCCCTGACCCGCCGCCCCTCCCCCCCCAGGGGCGGAGCCTCACCTGTACGAGGAGGTGGAGCCGTGGGGGGGCTACGAGGAGGTGAGGGGGTGGGGGAGGGGCGGGGGTGGGGGAGGGGCACCGGAAAAAGATCTGGAGGTGGGGGAAGGGAGGGAAAGGTTGAAGGGGTGGGGGGAGGGGCAGGAAAAAAATGAAGTCCCATGGGGTGGGGGAGGGGCGTGACAATGGATTTTGGGGGTGGGGGAGGGGCAGTGGGACAGTCCAGGGTGGGGGAGGGGCAATGGGACTGTCCGGGGTGGGGGAGGAGCTCTCAGGCGCTCTGGGGTGGGGGAGGGGCTCTGAGGCCCTCTGGCCCCTCCCCCACCCCGCCCCTCCCCCCCCCAGGTGCCCCCGGAGCCGCTGGTGACCCCGCAGGGGGAGCTGGTCTGAGGGGGGAGGGGCGCCCCAATAAACCACACCCCAAACCAGTTCAAACCAGTGCAAACCAGTTCAAGCCACTGTAAACCAGTTCAAGCCAGTATAAACCTATTAAAACCAGTTAAAACCAGTTAAAACCAGTGCAAACCAGTCCAGTTTGTCTCAGTCCTTCCCAGTTTGCTCTTATCCTTCCCAGTTCCCCCTGAACTCCTCCTAATTCCTTCCCAGTTCATCCCAGTCCCTCCCAGTTCATCCCAGTCCATCCCAGTTTGTCCAAATTCCTCCCAGTTCATCCCAGTCCCTCCCAGTTTGTCCAAATCCCTCCCAGTTCATGCCCTGCCTCTCCCAGTCCATCCCAGTGCTCTCCCAATCTACTCCCAGTTCCTTCTCAGTTCCCTCCCAGTTGCTCCCAGTTTGTTCCAGTCACTCCCAATCCATTCCAGGTCCTTCCCGATTCCATCCCAGTTTATCCCAGTTCCCTCCCAGTTCCATCCCAGTTCCCTCCCAGTTGCTCCCAGTCCTTCCCAGTCACACCCAATGCTGCCACGCTGCCCTCAATTCACATTTATTACCGTCCCAGTCCTTCCCAGTTCCCTCCCAGTGCCTCCCAGTGCCTCCCAGTCCGTCCCAGTCCGGGTTATCTCAGCCCCAGTTTCTTCTTCTCGCGCTGTTTGCGCCTCACGACCTCCAGGTTCCGATCCTTCCATTGGCTCTTGCGCAGCTTGATGGGCCGGGAGCCCACGTACTTCCCTGGGAACTGGGGTTACTGGGAGCACTGGGAGGACTGGGGGGCACTGGGAGGGACTGGGGGGGACTGGGAGGGCACTGGGAGGGACTGGGGGGCACTGGGGGGGACTGGGGGGGACTGGGAGGGACTGGGAGGTTGAGGATCCCCGAGGTTCCCCCAATCCCCCCAATGTCCCCAATGTCCCCCAATGTCCCCAATGTCCCCCAATGTCCCCAATGTCCCCAATCCCCCCAATGTCCCCAATGTCCCCCAATGTCCCCAATCCCCCCAATGTCCCCAATGTCCCCAATGTCCCCAATCCCCCCAATGTCCCCCAATGTCCCCAATGTCCCCAATGTCCCCAATGTCCCCAATGTCCCCAATCCCCCCAATCCCCCCAATGTCCCCAGTGTCCCCAATCCCCCCAATGTCCCCAATGTCCCCAGTGTCCCCAATGTCCCCAATGTCCCCAATGTCCCCAGTGTCCCCAGTCTCACCGTTCATCTCCCTCATGGCCCTCACGTAGTCGTTGGGGTCCTTGAAGGACACGAACCCGTAGCCCTTGGTCTTGCCCGAGCGCTTGTCCCGGATCACCTTGGCCTTGAGGAAGGAGGGGAAGCGCCCGAACGCCCGGCCCAGCGTCTCGTCGTTCACCTCGTTGCCCAGGTCGCCGCAGAAGATGCGGAAATCGTCTGGACCGGGGCGGAAAACGGAGATTTTGGGTCGTTTCGGGGTTAGGGGGTCGTTGGCACGCCTGGGGTCACCCCAGAATTCATTGGGAGATGCTACAGTCCCTCCCAGTCCCCTCCCAGTTTATCCCAGTCCCCTCCCAATCCCCTCCCAGTCCCTCCTCAATCCCCTTCCAGTCCCTCACAGTTCCCTACCAGTTCCCTACCAGTTCCCCCCAGTCCATCCCAGTTCCTTCCAATCCCCACCCAGTTTATCCCAATCCCCCCCAGTCCCTCCCAATTCCCTCCCATCCCCCCTCAGTCCATCCCACTATTTCCCAATCCCCTCCCAGTCCCTCCCAGTTTATCCCAATCCGCCCCCCCAGTTTATCCTCATCTCCTCCCAGTCCCTCCCAGTCCCTCCCAGTCCCTCCCCAGTGCCCCCAGTCCCCCCCAGTCCCTCCCCAGTTTATCCCAATCCCCTCCCAGTCCCTCCCAATCCTCCCTCAGTCCCTCCTCAGTTTATCCCAGTCCCCCCAGTCCCTCCCCAGTGCCCCCAGTCCCTCCCAGTCCCTCCCCAGTCCATCCCAGTACCCCCCAATCCTCCCCCAGTCCTTCCCCAGTTTATCCCAGTTTATCTCAGTCCCTCCCCAGTGCCCCCAGTCCCTCCCAGTCCCTCCCCAGTCCCTCCCAGTCCTCCCCCAGTCGCTCCCCAGTTTATCCCAGTCCATCCCAGTCCCTCCCCAGTTTATCCCAATCCCCTCCCAGTCCCTCCCCAGTTTATCCCAATCCCCTCCCAGTCCCTCCCAATCCTCCCTCAGTCCCTCCCCAGTTTATCCCAGTCCCCCCAGTCCCTCCCCAGTCCATCCCAGTACCCCCCAATCCTCCCCCAGTCCTTCCCCAGTTTATCCCAGTCCCCCCCCAGTCCCTCCCAGTCCCTCCCAGTCCCTCCCAGTCCCCCCAGTCCGTACCAGCGTCCCACTCCAGCAGGCTGGGGTCCTCCCAGCTGCTCCCGGCCGCCGTGCGGATGCAGCGCTTGAGCCGCTCCCCCCTCCCCTTGCGCTTGTCCTCGGCCGCCGGTTCCGCCCCCACCTGCGCCAGGAGCTGTCAATCACCGCCCGGGACACGCCCACTCCCCCTTGGACACGCCCACCCGGCTGCAGCCACGCCCACCCAGCGAGGGAATAAAACCATGGAGGCTCCGCCCCCTTTCTCACAGCCGTGATCCTGTTTGATGGGCACCTGTCAATCACCCAGGACACACCCACACACACACCGTGGCCACGCCCACTCCCCCTTGGACACGCCCACCCAGCCAGGAACCCCCAAATTTGGAGGCCCCGCCCTCTTGTCTCTCCTTGATGGACACCTGTCAATCACCCAGGACACGCCACCCACACACCGTGGCCACGCCCACCCAGCCAGGAACCCCCAAATTTGGAGGCCCCGCCCTCTTTTCTCTCCTTGATTGGCACCTGTCAATCACTGGGACACACCTCACCGTAGCCACGCCCACCCAACAGAAACACCCGGATTGGGAAGCCCCGCCCCCTTTCCCTGCTGGATGGACACCTGTCAATCACACAGGACACGCCCCCTCCCATCCAGCCACGCCCACGCTGAAGGAACCCCCTGAATTTGGAGGCTCCGCCCCTTTCCCGCAGGCCCCGCCCACTGCCATGGACACCTGTCAATCACCCAGAGCCCACGCCCCTTTAAGCCCCGCCCACCTCAGGCACGGGGAAGGGCGGCTCCTGTGGGCGTGGCCTCCGCAGGGGGCGTGGCGCCGGCGCCAGGTGGGCGGGGCCGGGGCGCGGCTCCGGAGGGGGCGTGGCCATGGCGGGGGGCGGGGCCGGCAGGCTGGGCCCGATCCGGGGCTCCTCGGGGGGCGGGGCCCGGGGGGGCGGGGCCTCCTCCTGGGGGAGGGGCCAAAGGGGCGGGGTTAGAGGGGGAGGGGGTAGAGGGGGGACACTGGGGGGTCCCTGGGACATTTGGGGACATTTTTGGGGTCCCAGAGACATTTGGGGACATTTGTGAACATTTTGGGGTCCCAGGAACATTTGGGGACATTGGGGGAGTCCCAGGTGACATTTGGGGCCATTTCTGGGGACCCCAGGTGACATTTTGGGGACACCTTGGTGACACTTGGGGACATTTTGGTGCCATTTGGGGACATTTTGGGGACCCCAGGTGCCATTTGGTGACACCTGGGGACACTTTGGTGATACTTGGTGACATTTTTGGGACCCTTGGGGCCATTTTTGGGACACTTGGGGCCATTTTTGGGACACTTGGTGACACTTTGGTGACATTTTGGGACATTTTTGGGGTCCCAGGTGACATTTGGTGACACTTTGGGGACATTTTTGGGGACACTTGGGGACATTTTTGGGACACTTGGAGACATTTTGGGGACACCTGGGGACATTTTTGGGACACTTGGGGACATTTTTGGGGTCCCAGGTGACATTTGGTGACATTTTTGGGGTCCCAGGTGACATTTGGTGACACTTTGGTGACACTTGGTGAGACTTGGGGACATTTGGTGACACCTGGGGACATTTGGGGCCATTTTGGGGACCCCAGGTGACACTTGGGGACACCTTGGGGATACCTGGGGACATTTTTGGGGACACTTGGGGACATTTTGGGGACACTTGGGGACATTTTGGGGACATTTTTGGGGTCCCAGGTGACATTTGGGGACACCTGGGGACATTTTGGGGATCCCAGGTGAAGTTTTTGGGATATTTTGGGACATTTTTGGGACCCCAGGTGACACTTGGGGACACTTGCGGGACATTTTTGGGGACACTTTGGTGACACTTTGGGACATTTTTGGGACCCCAGGTGACACCTGGTGCCATTTGGGGACATTTTGGGGACCCCAGGTGAAGTTTTTGGGATATTTTGGGACATTTTGGGGTCCCAGGTGACACTTGGGAGACACTTTGGTGACACTTTGGGGTCCCAGGTGAAATTTGGGGCCATTTGGTGACACTTGGGGCCATTTGGGGCCATTTTGGGGACCCCAGGTGATACTTGGGGACACCTTGGGGACACCTGGGGACATTTTTGGGACACTTGGAGACATTTTGGGGACACTTGGGGACACTTGGGGACATTTTTGGGGTCCCAGGTGACATTTGGGGACACCTGGGGACATTTTTTGGACCCCAGGTGACACCTGGTGCCATTTGGGGCCATTTTGGGGATCCCAGGTGAAGTTTTTGGGATATTTTGGGACATTTTTGGGACACCTGGTGACACTTTGGTGACACTTTGGGGACATTTGGGGCCATTTTGGGGACCCCAGGTGAAGTTTTTGGGATATTTTGGGACATTTTGGGGTCCCAGGTGACACTTGGGAGACACTTTGGTGACACTTTGGGGTCCCAGGTGACATTTGGGGCCATTTGGTGACACTTGGGGCCATTTGGGGCCATTTTGGGGACCCCAGGTGACACTTTGGGGACACCTTGGGGACACCTGGGGACATTTTTGGGACACTTGGAGACATTTTGGGGACACCTGGGGACACTTGGGGACATTTTTGGGGTCCCAGGTGACATTTTGGGGACACTTGGGGACATTTTTGGGGTCCCAGGTGACACCTGGTGCCATTTGGGGACATTTTGGGGACCCCAGGTGAAGTTTTTGGGACATTTTGGGACATTTTGGGGTCCCAGGTGACATTTGGTGACACTTGGGGACACTTTGCTCACCGGGGGGCGCCGGGGGGGGGCGGGGTAGACGGTGGGCGCGGCCTGGATGACGGGGGGGGTGGGCTTGGGGGGCCCCGGGGGGGGAGGGGCGCGGGGCCCCGCGGGCGCCGGGGGCAGGGCGGGCACGGGCGCCCCTCCCCCCCCCGCCTGCGGGAACAAAGGGGGGTCAGCGGGGGGTGGGGGAGGGGAAACGGCAAAAACCCCAAATTTGTGCCCCAAAATCGCCCCAAAACCCTCCCAGTACAAACCAGTTCATCCCAGTCCCTCCCAGTTTATTCCAGTCCCTCCCAGTTTATCCCAGTCCCCTCCCAGCTCCCCCCAGTCCCTCCCAGTCCCTCCAAGTCCCTCCCAGTCCCCTCCCAGTCCCAGTTTCCACCCAGTCCCCCCCAGTCCCCCCCAGTCCCTCCCAGTTCCCCCCCAGTCCATCCCACTCCCCTCCCAGTCTCTCCCAGTCCCCCCCATTTTCCCCCCAGTCCCTCCCAGTCCCCCCATTGCCCCCCCCAGTCCCTCCCAGTCCCTCCCAGTCCCTCCCAGTCCCCCCCCCTCCCCTCCCAGTCCCTCCCAGTCCCTCCCAGTTCCCACCCAGTTCCCCTCTCACCGGGCTGGCCGCTCTCATCGCTCCCCCCATCGCTGCCCCCAGGGGGGTGGGGGGGGGTCTCTGCAGTGGGGGAGGGGCGAGCAGCAGGGGGGGGGGGCGGGGGGGGCGCCCAGGGGCGGCCCCACCCCCACCCCCACCCCCACCCCCACCATGGCCCCGGGGGGGGGGCGCAGGGACAGCGGGGGGCGGGGCCCGGCTGGGACAGGGGGGGACACGGGGTCAGCAGGGCCACCAGTGCCACCAGTATAACCAGTATAACCAGTGCTCCCAGTATAACCAGTATAACCAGTATAACCAGTGCCACCAGTAGCTCCCAGTATGACCAGTATAACCAGTGCCACCAGTGCCACCAGTGTCCTCCCAGTATAACCAGTATAACCAGTGCCACCAGTGCTCCCAGTGCCACCAGTGCTCCCAGTATAACCAGTATAACCAGTGCTCCCAGTGTCCTCCCAGTATGACCAGTGCCACCAGTGCTCCCAGTGCCACCAGTGCTCCCAGTATAACCAGTGCCACCAGTGCTCCCAGTACGACCAGTATAACCAGTGCCACCAGTGCCACCAGTGCCACCAGTGCTCCCAGTATAACCAGTGCTCCCAGTATAACCAGTGCCACCAGTGTCCTCCCAGTATAACCAGTATACCCAGTGCTACCAGTGCCACCAGTGCTCCCAGTATAACCAGTGCTCCCAGTGTCCTCCCAGTATGACTAGTATAACCAGTGTCCCCCCAGTGCTCCCAGTATCACCAGTGCCACCAGTGCCACCAGTGTCCCCCCAGTGCTCCCAGTATCACCAGTGCCACCAGTGCCACCAGTGTCCCCCCAGTGCTCCCAGTATCACCAGTATCACCAGTGTCACCAACCCAAACAGTGCCACCAGTGCTCCCAGTTTAACCAGTATCCCCCCAGCGCTCCCAGTGCCACCAGTGCCACCAGTGTCCCCCCAGTGCTCCCAGTATCACCGCTGCCAGCAGTGCTCCCAGTATCACCAGTGCCACCAAACCCCAGTATCCCCAGTATCCCCAGTGTCCCCAGTGTCCCCAGTGTCCCCAGTCCCCCCAGTATCCCCAGTGTCCCCAATTCCCCAGTCCCCCCCAGTATCCCCCGTGTCCCCCCAGTATCCCCAGTACCCCCAGTACCCCCAGTCCCCCCAGTATCCCCAGTATCCCCAGTGTCCCCAGTCCATCCCCTCAGTGTCCCCAGTCCCCCCCAGTATCCCCAGTATCCCCAGTATCCCCAGTATCCCCAGTCCCCCCAGTATCCCCAGTGTCCCCAGTATCCCCAGTATCCCCAGTGTCCCCAGTGTCCCCAGTACCCCCAGTCCCCCCAGTATCCCCAGTATCCCCAGTATCCCCAGTGTCCCCAGTATCCCCAGTATCCCCAGTATCCCCAGTATCCCCAGTGTCCCCAGTATCCCCAGTATCCCCAGTATATCCCCCCAGTATCCCCAGTATATCCCCCCAGTGTCCCCAGTATCCCCAGTATATCCCCCCAGTTCCCCCAGTATCCCCAGTATATCCCCCCAGTATCCCCAGTATCCCCAGTATATCCCCCCAGTGTCCCCAGTCCCTCACCGGGTCTCTGCAGCACGTGTGGCACGAACGCCGGGCGCAGGATGGGCGACCTCTGAGGGGACACTGAGGGGACAAGGACAGCAAGGACACTGAGGGTCACTGAGGGGACACTGAGGGACACTGAGGGGACATTGCAGGGACACTGAGGGGACACTGAGGGACAGGAGGGGACAGTGGGGACAGCAGTGACACCAGGGGACACTGAGGGGACACTGAGGGGACAGCAGGGACACTGAGGGGACACTGAGGGACAGGTAGGGACAGTGGGGACAGCAGTGACACCAGGGGACAGCAGGGACACTGAGGGGTCACTGAGGGGTCACTGAGGGGACAGCAGGGACACTGAGGGGACACTGAGGGGCACTGAGGGGACCGGAGGGACACTGAGGGGTCACTGAGGGGTCACTGAGGGGACACTGAGGGGACACTGAGGGGACACTGAGGGGTCACTGAGGGGACACTGAGGGGACAGCAGGGACAGCAGTGACACCAGGGGACACTGAGGGGTCACTGAGGGACACTGAGGGGACAGGAGGGACAGGGACACAGCTTGGGGACACTGAGGGGACACTGAGGGGACAGAGGGGACATCTGGGGACATTTGGGGACAGTAGGGACACTGAGGGGTCACTGAGGGACACTGAGGGGACAGCAATGACAGCAGGGGACACTGGGGTTGGGGACAGGGGACACTGCTGGGACAGGGACACGGCTTGGGGACAGCAGGGGACAGCAGTGACACCAGGGGACAGAGGTGACACCCAGGGGACCCCAGGGAACACCAGGGGACAGCAGGGGACATTTGGGGACACCAGGGGACATTTGTGGACATTTGGGGACATCTGGGGACATTGGGGACATTGGTTAATGGGACATTTGGGGACATTGGTGGATTGGGGACACTGAGGACATTTGGGGACATTGGGGACATTGGGGGACATTTGGGGACATTGGGGACATTTGGGACACTTGGGGACATTTGGGGACATTTGGGGACATTTGGGGGATCTGGGGACATTTGGGGACATTTGGGGACATTTGGGGACATCGGGGACAGCAGTGACACCCACCTGGCCCCACGAACGGCACCGGGGGCGTCCCCAGGGGGGGGACGGTGGCGGCGGCGGCGGCGCGAGCCTCGAGGGACTGCTGGACCTGGGACAGACAGACGGACTGTGAGGGACAGACAGACAGACTGTGAGGGACAGACAGACAGACAGACTGCTGGACCTGGGACAGACAGACAGACAGACTGACTGCTGGACCTGGGACAGACAGACAGACAGACTGTGAGGGACAGACAGACAGACTGCTGGACCTGGGACAGACAGACAGACAGACTGTGAGGGACAGACAGACAGACTGCTGGACCTGGGACAGACAGACGGACAGACTGTGAGGGACAGACGGACAGACTGACTGCTGGACCTGGGACAGACAGACAGACAGTGAGGGACAGACAGACAGAGGGACTGCTGGAGCTGGGACGGACAGACAGACAGACTGTGAGAGACAGACAGACAGACAGACTGCTGGACTTGGGACAGACAGACGGACAGACAGACAGACAGACTGTGAGGGACAGATAGAGGGACTGCTGGACCTGGGACAGACAGACGGACAGAGAGGGACAGACGGACAGACAGACTGCTGGACCTGGGACGGACAGACAGACAGACAGACTGTGAGGGACAGACAGACAGAGGGACTGCTGGAGCTGGGACAGACGGACAGAGAGGGACAGACGGACAGAGAGACTGCTGGACAGAGGGACAGATGGACAGAGGGACATTGGGGACAGAGGGGACACTGGGTACACTCAGGTGACACTGAGGTGACACTCACGTGGCATAAATGACACAGGTGACACAGGTGGCACTCAGGTGACACACTCAGGTGACACAGGTGACACAGGTAACACAGGTTACACACACAGGTGACACAGGTGACAGACACTCAGGTGACACACACAGGTGACACAGGTGACACAGGTGACATTGGTGACACAGATGACACACACAGGTGACACAGGTGACACACACACTCAGGTGACACAGGTGACACAGGTGACAGACACTCAGGTGACACACACACAGGTGACACACAGAGGTGACACAGAGGTGACACACAGGTGACACAGGTGACACAGGTGACACACAGATGACACACAGGTGACAGAGGTGACACAGGTGACAGCCAGGTGACACAGGTGACAGAGATGACACACAGGTTACACAGGTGCCACAGGTGCCATTTGGTGACACAGGTGACACAGGTGACACAGGTGACACACAGGTGACACACAGGTGACACAGGTGACAGTGACACACACAGGTCACACAGGTGACACAGGTGACACAGAGGTGACACACAGGTGCCACACCTGCTGGTAGGTGTTGGTGGCGATGATCGGCCTCAGCACGGGGGGCGGGGCCAGCGGCTCCCCGGGGGCGGGGCCAGGAGCCCCCAGCACCTCCTGCTCGAACCTGCACCAGTACGAACCAGTAAGGACCAGTACGGACCAGTATGGACCAGCACAGACCAGTATGGACCAGCACAGACCGGTATGAACCAGTACAGACCAGTACGGACCAGCACGGACCAGTACAAACCAGTATGGACCAGTACAGACCGGTATGAACCAGTACAGACCAGTATGGACCAGTATGGACCAGTATGGACCAGCACAGACCAGTATGGACCAGTACGAACCAGTAAGGACCAGTACAGACCAGTATGGACCAGTAAGGACCAGTACGGACCAGTACGGACCAGTATGGACCAGTATGGACCAGTACAGACCAGTATGGACCAGTAAGGACCGGTACGGACCAGTATGGACCAGTACGGACCAGTACGGACCAGTACGGACCAGTATGGACCAGCATAGACCAGTACGGACCAGTACGGACCAGTATGGACCAGTACAGACCAGTATGGACCAGCATGGACCAGCATAGACCAGTACGGACCAGTATGGACCAGTACAGACCAGTATGGACCAGTACGGACCAGTATGGACCAGCATGGACCAGCATAGACCAGTACGGACCAGTATGAACCAGTACAGACCAGTACAGACTGGTGACCCCTCAGTAAACTCAAGCCCCGCCCCCGTTACCACGACAACCCTCAGGTTCCACCCCCATTACCATGGCAACCCACAGACACCCCCGCAAGTCCCGCCCCCCGTTGCCACAGCAACCGCAGATCACCCCTCCCTCCCAAGCCCCGCCCCCCGTTGCCATGGCAACCCCAGACTTCCCCTTCCAGGCCCGCCCCGTTGCCATGGCAGCACCAGACCCCACTTTTAAGCCCCACCCTTCGTTTCCATGGCAACCCCGGACCCCCTCCCGGCCCCGCCCCTTCCAGGCCTCGCCCCGTTACCATGGTAACCACATGACCCCCCCCCCAGGCCCCGCCCCGTTACCATGGTAACCCCAGCCCCTCCCGGCCCCGCCCCGTTACCATGGTAACCCCAGCCCCTCCCGGCCCCGGCCCGCCCCCCGGCCGCCATGCCGCCCGCGCCGCTCCGTTCCCCTCACAGCGCCATCTCCGCCTCCATCTCCTTCAGCCGCTCCTCGCCGCTCTTGGCCGCGGCGCCGCCGCCTCCCGCCACCGCCGCGGGTCCCGCCGCCATCACCGCGGGCCCGGCCGCGGCTCCCGCCGCCATTCCCGGCCCGGCCGCTCCCGGGGGCGCCGCCGCCGCCATGGCTGAGCGCTGCCGCGTCACTTCCGCCCGCCTGAGGGGCGCTTCCGGCGCGCCGCAGTGACGTCACTCGGCGCGACGGCACCCACCCCCGTGATAAAAACCGGACGCGGATTTGGGGTGAAATCGGCGCGAAACGGGCGAAAATGAACTGGAAAAGCGCTTTAATGTTGGCAGTGAGTGGGGGAGGGGCGCTCAGCGCTTCAGCTCGCTGTAGAGATCCGCGCGCGCGCCCTGCAGCTCCTGGTAGTGCGAGTCGGGCTCCGGGGGGCGGGGCCGGGCCGGGGCTGGGGGCGGGGCCGGGTCAGCGGGGCCACGCCCACCGCGCTGCGAGCCACGCCCACCGCGCTCCGAGCCACGCCCACCGCGCTCCGAGCCACGCCCACCGCGCTCCGAGCCACGCCCACCTGTCCCAGCGCCCCGGTAACCCCCAGTAACCCCCAGTGCCCTCCCAGTGTTCTCCCAGTAACTCCCAGTGCATTCCCAGTAACCCCCAGTGCTCCCGGTAACCCCCAGTAACCACAGTGCCCTCCCAGCAACACCCAGTGCCCTCCCAGTAACACCCAGTACCCTCCCAGTAACACCCAGTACCCTCCCAGTGCCTTCCCAGGAGCAGCCCAATAACCCCCAGTAACCCCCAGTGCCCTCCCAGTGCTCCCAGTAACCCCCAGTGCCTTCCCAGTAACCCCCAGTAACCCGCAGTGCCCTCCCAGTAACACCCAGTAACCCGCAGTGCATTCCCAGTAACCCGCAGTGCTCCCGGTAACCCCCAGTAACCACAGTGCCCTAACAGTAACACCCAGTGTCCTCCCAGTAACCCCCAGTGCCTTCCCAGTAACCCCCAGTAACCCGCAGTGCCCTCCCAGTGACTCCCAGTAACCCCAGTGACCCCCCCAGGACCTTCTAATTTTGGCCACGCCCCTCCTGATCCAAAATTTGGCCACGCCCACAAACTGCCCCTCCCCTTTGACCACGCCCACAAACGGCCACACCCCATTGGCCACGCCCACAA
Source organism: Oenanthe melanoleuca (assembly GCF_029582105.1). Lineage (NCBI taxonomy): Eukaryota > Metazoa > Chordata > Aves > Passeriformes > Muscicapidae > Oenanthe > Oenanthe melanoleuca. Next base: position 5,186,523 of record NC_079358.1, read on the forward strand.
ACGGCCCCTCCCCATTGGCCACGCCCACAAACGGCCTCTCCCCTTTGGCCCCGCCCACAAACGGTCACACCCATTGGCCACGCCCACAAACGGTCACACCCCATTGGCCACGCCCACAAACGGTCACACCCATTGGCCACGCCCACAAACGGCCCCTCCCCATTGGCCACGCCCACAAAGGCCCCTCCCCCGTGGCCCCGCCCACCTCGGCGGCCCCGCCCCGCCAGCCAATAGGCTCCGCCCGCGATCAGCAGCGTCATGATGACGTCAGCGGTGACGAGCGCCGCGATCGGCCCCGCCCCCGGCAGGCAGCCGGAACATTCTGGAAAAGGCGGGGGAGGGGTGACCTCGTGACCTCCCCGTGACCTTTGACCCCCCCCATCGTGACGTCACCCCCGGGCGGGGGAGGGGCCTCACCTTGCTGAGCTGTCGCCGCTCCTGGGGCCGGAAATGAACGGGGGGGGTGGGGGTGGGGCCGGGTTAGCCCCTCCCCCATGAGCCCCTCCCCCATGAGCCCCTCCCCCACCTTTCAGCGGGGTGGGGGAGGGGCTGCAGAGCAGGGAAATGGGGGGTGGGGCACAAGGGCGAAGCTTGGGGTGGGGGAGGGGCGGAGCAGGACCCCCAAAAATGGGGGAGGGGTCCCTCAGGGTGGGGGGAGGGGCTCGGGGGGGTCCCCAGGGGGTGGGGGAGGGGCCGAGTCCCCCCAATTTCTGCGCCGTTCCCCTCCCCCACCCCCGCCCGGCCACTTCTGCTTTTGGGGGAGGGGCGGGGGGGGTCCCGCAGGGTGGGGGAGGGGGGGGAAGGACCCCCCCGGGGTGGGGGAGGAGCCTCACCGAGCAGCAGCAGGAGGAGGCCGAGGGTCCCGGGGGGGTCCATGGCGGCGGTGGGGGAGGGGCCACGTGACACCTCCCAAAGCCGCCAAAACTTCCCAATTTCGGGGCTCCCGCTGTGGCCACGCCCCTTCCCAACAACCCCCGCCCATCCCCCAGCGAGTTCCTCTTTTAATAAACCTTTAAGCCCCGCCCTCTTTTTTTTGGATCGCGGCCCCTTTAAGATTCCGTGGGCGTGGCCTCAATACCCTTAAACCCCGCCCACAGCTCGCGCTGATTGGCTGAGTGCGCCGCGCGCTGATTGGCTGCGGCAGCGCCAGCAAACCCGGAAGCCGCGCGCTGATTGGCTGCGGTGACCGATGGACCCGGAAGCCGCGCGCTGATTGGCTGCGGTGACCGCTGAACCCGGAAGCCGCGCGCTGATTGGCTGCGGTGACCGATGGACCCGGAAGCCGCGCGCTGATTGGCTGCGGTGAGCGCTGAACCCGGAAGCCGCGCGCTGATTGGCTGCGGTGACCGATGGACCCGGAAGCCGCGCGCTGATTGGTCAGAACCGCTGAGGCGGGATTAAGGCGGGAAAAGGACGGCGCTGATTGGTCCGTGCCCGCGCAAGGCACGACGGGAAACGAGCGGCCTGAGGCGGCCCGGCCGGCGCGACCACCGCGAGTACGGGGGGGCGGGGGAGGGGGAAATTCGGGAATTTGGGGGGTCTGGGAGAGACCATTTGGTGAGGGGGGGGTTGGGAGGCTGAGGGGGGATGGGAGGGATCATTGTTATCCCGGGGGGGGGTTAGGAGGGGTGGGAGGGACCATTTGGGGATTTTTGGGGGGTTTGGACCGGATTTGGGGGGTCTGGGCGAGACCATTTTGGGGATTTGGGGGGTTTGGGGGGGTCTGGGCGGGACCATTCCTGTCCCGAGGGGGGGGTTGGAGGTTTGGGAGGGACCATTTGGGGATTTGGGGGTTCCCAGGTGGATTTTGGGGTTCCCAGGTGAACTTTGGGTGACCCCAGGTGGATTTTTGGCTCATTCCAGGTGGATTTTTGGGCTTCCCAAGTGAATTTTGGGAACTTTTCAGAAGATTTTGGAGTTTTTTTCTTCAATTTTGGGGCTCCCAGGTGAACTTCGAGTGACCCCAGGTGGGTTTTGGGCGATCCCAGGTGAAATTTTGGGGGTCCCAGGTGGATTTTGGGGGTCCCAGGTGGAATTTTGGGTCATTCCAGGTGGATTTTGGGGTTCCCAGTTGAATTTTGGGTGATCCTGGGTGGTTTTGGGGAGTTTGGATTTTTTTTTTTTTTTTTTTTTTTTTTTTTGAAGTTTTGGGGTTCCCAAGTGGAATTTTGGGTCATCCCAGGTGGATTTTGGGTGATCCTGGGTGGATTTGGGGCTCCCAGGTGAACTTTGGGTGATCCCAGGTGGATTTTGGGGATCCCAGGTGGAATTTTGGGTCATTCCAGGTGGATTTTGGGTGATCCTGGGTGGATTTGGGTGATCCCAGGTGGGTTTTGGACAATCTCAGAGAAATTTTTGGGGTTCCCAGGTGGAATTTTGGGTCATTTCAGGGGATTTTGGATAATTCCAGGTGGGATTTTGGGGTTCCCAGCTGAACTTTGGGTGACCCCAGGTGGGATTTGGGTGACCCCAGGTGGGTTTTGGACAATCTCAGATAAATTTTTGGGGTTCCCAGGTGGAATTTTGGGGTTCCCAGTGAGATTTCCTCTTCCCCAGTGAAACTTTTGGGTGCCCTGAGTGAATTTTTCAAACCCCTGATCGATTTTCTCACCGATTTCATCCTTTACCCCCAATTTCCCCCACCCCGACCCCTTCCAGCCCCCCCTAACCCCACAATTTGTGTTTAATTTTGTTTTTTCCCTTCCAGCCCCCCCCAACCCCACAATTTGTGTTTAATTCTGTTTTTTCCCTTCCAGCCCTCCCTAACCCCACAATTTGTGGTTTTTTCCCGTTTCTCTCCCCTTCCAACCCCACAATTTCTCATTAATTCCATTTTCTCCCTTCCAGGCCATGTCCAACCCCACAATTTGTGTTTAATTCTGTTTTTTTCCATTCCAACCCCACAATTTGTATTTATTTCTGATTTTTCTCTCCCACAATTTGTATTTATTTCTGATTTTTCTCTCCAGGCGATTCCCAACCCCACAATTTGTATTTTATTCCGTTTTTTCCCTTCCAACCCCACAATTTGTATTTTATTCTGTTTTTTCCCTTCCCTAACCCCACAATTTATATTTTATTCTATTTTCTCTCTTCTCCAGGCCTTCCCCAATCCCACAATTTGTATTTAATTCCGTTTTTTTCCTCCCTAACCCCAGATTTGTATTTATTTCTGATTTTCCCCTCCAGGCCATGTCCAACCCCACAATTTGTATTTATTTCTGATTTTTCTCTCCCACAATTTGTATTTATTTCTGATTTTTCTCTCCAGGCGATTCCCAACCCCACAATTTGTATTTTTTTCCATTTTTCCCCCTCCAGGCCATGTCCAACCCCACAATTTGTATTTAATTCCGTTTTTTCCCTTCCAACCCCACAATTTGTATTTAACTCTGTTTTTCCCTCCAGGCCATTCCCAACCCCACAATTTGTGTTTAATCCCATTTCTCTCCCCTTCCAACCCCACAATTTGTATTTTTTTCCATTTTTCTCTCCAGTCCATGTCCAATCCCACAATTTGTATTTAATTCTGTTTTTTCCCTTCCCCAACCCCACAATTTGTATTTAATCCCATTTCTCTCCCCTTCCAACCCCACAATTTGTGTTTAATTCTGTTTTCTCTCCCCTCCAGGCCATGTCTCCTCCGCGCTGCAGCCGCTGCCCCCTCCCCTCCTCGCTGCTCCGCCCCCGCTCCCTCCAGCCCTTCCCCAACCCCACAATTTGTATTTATTTCTGATTCTTCTCTCCCACAATTTGTATTTATTTCTGATTTTTCTCTCCAGGCCATGCCCAACCCCACAATTTGTATTTAATTCTGTTTTTTCCCTTCTAACCCCACAATCTGTATTTAACTCTGTTTTTCCCTCTAGGCCATTCCCAACCCCACAATTTGTGTTTAATCCCATTTCTCTCCCCTTCCAACCCCACAATTTGTATTTTTTTCCATTTTTCTCTCCAGGCCATGTCCAATCCCACAATTTGTATTTAATTCTGTTTTTTCCCTTCCCCAACCCCACAATTTGTATTTAATCCCATTTCTCTCCCCTTCCAACCCCACAATTTGTGTTTAATTCTGTTTTTTCCCTCCCTAACCCCAGATTTGTATTTATTTCTGATTTTTCTCTCCAGGCCATGTCCAACCCCACAATTTGTATTTTTTTCCATTTTCTCTCCCCTCCAGGCCATGTCCAACCCCACAATTTGTGTTTAATTCTGTTTTTTCCCTTCCCCAACCCCACAATTTGTATTTATTTCCCATTTTTCTCCCCAGGCCATGTCCCCTCCGCGCTGCAGCCGCTGTCCCCTCCCCTCCTCGCTGCTCCGCTCCCGCTCCCTCCGCCCGTTCTGCCGCCGCTGTTTCCTCGCCGCCTTCGAGGCCGAGACGCTCCAGGCGCTGCTGCAGCCCCCGAACCCGGCGCTGACCCCCCGGGCCGGGCAGGGCGTGGCCGTGGCGGCCTCGGGGGGCAAAGACTCCACGGTCCTGGCTCATTTATTGGTGAAACTGAACCGGGAGCGGGGCCTGGGGCTGCGCCTGGCGCTGCTGGCCGTGGACGAGGGGATCTCGGGGTACCGGGACCAGGCCCTGGGGGTGCTGCGGGGGGTGGGGGCGGCGCTGCCCCTCCCCCTCCTGCTGGTGTCGCACCGGGAGCTGTTCGGGCGGGCGCTGGACGAGCTGGGGCCGGCGCTGGGCGGGCGGAGCCGCTGCACGGTGTGCGGGGTGTTCCGGAGGCAGGCACTGGAGAGGGGAGCCAAGGAGATGGGGGCCGACTGGTTAGCCACTGGTGAGTACTGGTTATACTGGTTTGTACTGGTTATACTGGGATTGATCGGTTATACTGGGTTATACTGGTTGTACTGGGCGGGCGGAGCCGCTGCACGGTGTGCGGGGTGTTCCGGAGGCAGGCACTGGAGAGAGGGGCTAAAGAAATGGGGGCTGACTGGTTAGCCACTGGTGAGTACTGGTTATACTGGTTATACTGGGTTATACTGGGATTGATTGGTTATACTGGGTTATACTGGTTGTACTGGGCGGGCGGAGCCGCTGCACGGTGTGCGGGGTGTTCCGGAGGCAGGCACTGGAGAGAGGAGCCAGGGAGATGGGGGCTGACTGGTTAGCCACTGGTGAGTACTGGTTATACTGGTTATACTGGGTTATGCTGGGATTGATAGCTTATACTGGGTTATACTGGTTTATTCTGTGTTATACTGGGAGGGACTGGTAACCAATTGGTGACCAATGGTCACTGGTGGGCACCAGTGATCACTGCTGGTCACCAGTGGTCACCAGTGGTCTCTGATGGACACTGATGGTCACTGCTGGTCATCAATGGCTACTGCTGGTCACCAGTGGCCACCACCGGTCACCAGTGGTCACTACTGGTCACCAGTGGTCACTACAGGTCACTACTGGTCACCAGTGGTCACCAGTGGTCATTAGTGGTCACCAATGGTCACTGCTGGTCACCAATTGTCACCAGTGGTCATTGCTGGTCACCAGCGGTCACTGCTGGTCATCAGTGGTCACTGCTGGTTACCAATGGTCACCAGTGGTCACTACTGGTCACCTTTGGTCACCAGTGGTCAGCGCTGGTCACTCTCGCTCCCCCCAGGCCACAACGCCGACGACGTGGCCGAGACGGTTCTGATGAATTTCCTGCGCGGCGACGTGGCGCGGCTGCGGCGCGCGGCCCACGAGGCCTCGGGGGCCACCAATGGGGTCACCAATGGGGTCACCGGGGCCACCAACGGGGCCACCGGGGCCACCAACGGGGCCCCGGGGGCCACCAGTGAGACCTCAGGGGCCACCAATGAGGCCGGTGTGGCCACCGGGAGCTCCAGGGAGGCTCCTCCAGGTTCGGTGAGCTCCAGTGGCCCAACGGAAGCCGATGAGAGCCCAAAGAAACCCAACGAGAACCCAACGAAACCCAACGAGAACCCAACGAGACTCAATGAGAGCCCAACGAAACCCAACGAGAACCCAACGAAACCCAACGAGAACCCAACAAAACTCAATGAGAGCCCAACAAAACTCAATGAGAACCCAACGAAACCCAACGAGAACCCAACGAAACCCAACGAGAACCCAACAAAACTCAATGAGAACCCAACGAAACCCAACGAGAACCCAACGAAACCCAACGAGAACCCAACAAAACCCAACGAGAACCCAACAAAACTCAATGAGAACCCAACGAGACTCAATGAGAACCCAACGAGACTCAATGAGAACCCAACGAAAGCCAACGAGGACTCAACAAAACCCAACAATGACCCAACCAATCCCAATGAGGACCCATCCAAACCCAACCAGGAGTCAACCAAACCCAACCAGGACCCAACCAAACCCAACCAGGAGTCAACCAAACCCAACCAGGAGTCAACCAATCCCAATGAGGACCCAACCAAACACAACAAAGACCCAACCAAGCCCAATGAGAGCCCAACCAAATTCAACAATAACCCAACCAAACCCAACCAGGACTCAACCAAACCCAACCAGGACCCAACCAAACCCAACAAGGACCCAACCAAACCCAACCAGAAGTCAACCAAACCCAACAAGGACCCAACGAAACCCAACGAGAACTCAACCAAACACAACGATGACCCAACCGTACTCAACAATAACCCAACGAAATTCAATGATAACCCAACGAAACTCAACAATAACCCAACCAAACCCAACGAGGACCCAACCAAACTCAAAAATAACCCAACGAAACTCAACCAGGACCCAACGAAACTCAGCAAAAACCCAACCAAACCCAACAAAGACCCAACCCAACCCAACAATACCCCAACCAAACCCAACAATAACCCAACCAAACCCAACAATAACCCAACCAAACCCAACAAAGACCCAACCAAACCCAACAATACCCCAACCAAACCCAACAAAGACCCAACCAAACCCACCAAAGACCCAACCAAGCCCGCCCGGCGCCCCGCCAAGCCCGCCGACCCGGCGGTGCCGCGCCTGAAGCCGCTGCGCCACGCGTCGCAGAAGGAGATTGTGCTGTACGCCCACTACCGGGGGCTGCCCTACGCCAGCGCCGAGTGCCGGCACGCGCCGCTGGCGTTCCGCGGGCACCCGCGGGCGCTGCTGAAGGAGCTGGAGGCGGCGCGGCCGGCGGCGGCGGCGGCGCTGGCGCACTCGGGGCGGCGGCTGGCGCTGGGCGCGGCGCCGGGCGCGGGGGCGGCGCCGGGGGCGTGCGGGCGCTGCGGGGCGGCGGCCAGCGGGGGGCGCTGCATGGCCTGCGCGCTGCTGGCCGCGCTGGAGCAGGGCCGGCCCCGGGTGGCGCTGGGCAAGCGCGGGCTCAGGGTGGCCACCGAGGGAGGGGGGGGCTGGGGGGGCGGCGGGGAGGAGGGGGGTGGTCATTGGGGGGGTGGTCAAGGGGGTGGTGGCCACCAGGATGGGGTTGGTGGCCACTGGGAGAGTGGTGGTCAAGAGCCCAGTGGTCATTGGGTTGGTGGTCAAGGTGTTGGTGGCTACCAGGATGGTGGTGGTCAAGGGGGTGGTGGCCATGAGGGCTGTGGCTGCAGGGGTGGTGGTCAAGGGGTTGGTGGCCACCAGGATGGGGTTGGTGGTCAGCTGGAGGGGGGTGGTCAAGGGGGTGGTGGCCACTTGGAGAGTGGTGGTCAAGAGAGCAGTGGTCACTGGGGTGGTGGTCAAGGGGTTGGTGGCCACCAGGGTGGGGGTGGTGGCCACTTGGAGAGTGGTGGTGGCCATGGGGGCTGTGGCTGCAGGGGTGGTGGTCAAGGGGTTGGTGGTCAAGAGTTTGGTGGCCACTGGGGTGGTGGTCAAGGGGGTGGTGGCCACCAGGGTGGGGTTGGTGGCCAGTTGGAGGGTGATGGTCAAGGGGTTGGTGGCCACGGGGGCTGCGGCTGCAGGACTAGTGGTGGCCACAGCCCCGGTGGTCAGGTGGGGTGTGGTGGCCACGGTGACCACCTGGAGCCGGCTGTTGGTGACCACGGTGACCCCCTGGCCCCGGGACGTGGTGACCCCCTGGCTGATGGTTCCGGTGGCCACAGTGACCCCCTGGCCCCAGTGTCCGGTGGCCCCGGTGGCCCCGGTGACCCCCTGGCTGATGGTTCCGGTGGCCCCGGTGACCCCCCCGGGCCCCGCTGGGTGCGGGTGCAGCTCCTGGGCCGGGCCGGACGCTCCGAGCGGCGACACCTGAGGGGGCTCGGCCACGGCCGGAGGGAGCTGGGGGACATCTGGGACTTCTGAGGGACACTGGGGACAGTGGGGACATTGGGGACATTGGGGACATTGGGGGACATTGGGGACATTGGGGGACATTGGGGACATTGGGGACATTGGGGGGATTGGGGACATTGGGGGACATTGGGGACATTGGGGACATTGGGGGGATTGGGGACATTGGGGACACTGGGGGGATTGGGGGACATTGGGGGACATTGGGGGGATTGGGGACATTGGGGACATTGGGGGGACATTGGGGACATTGGGGACACTGGGGACATTGGGGACATTGGGGGGATTGGGGGGACATTGGGGACATTGGGGGACATCTGGGGTGGCCTTGGGGACATTTGGGGGTCCCTGGGATCGTTCTGGAACCTCTTGGGGACATTTTTGGAGTTTTTGGGGACATTGTTGAGTTCCCTGGGGACATTTGTGCCCCTTGGGGACATTTTTTTGGGGACATTTGGGGTCCTGGGATCAATTTTGGGTCCCTGAGGGGACGTTTTGGGGTCCCTCGGAGAATTTTTGGGATTTTTTGGGTCATTCTGGGGCCCCACGGGGACATTTCTGGGGAAGATTTTGGGGACAATTTTGGGAGATTTTTGGGGGAGGGTTTGGGGTCTCTTGGGGACAATTTTGGGGAATTTTTGGGGCTCCCTGGGGACATTTTGGGGACATTTTTGGGGTCCCTTGGGGACATTTTTGGGCCGTTCAACCCCGGGCGGGGGAGGGGGCGTGGCCAGCCGGGTTTATGCAAATGAGGCGGGGCCGAACAGCCCCAAATAAAGCGCAATTAAAACTCGAATTATGCAAATGAGGCTCGTTCGTCAGCGGGGGCTCATTAACCGGGCGGGATTATGTTAATTAGGACGCGGATTTATGCAAATGAGCAGCGCGGCGAACCCGGAAGCGCGGGGATATGCAAATGAGGTATGTAAATGAGGTATGCAAATGAGATGTCCGAATAAGGAAAGGGGCGGGGCCGGGTTTCCGTATAAGGAGCGGCTGTGGGGTGGTGCGGGGATTTGACGTCACTTCCGTCGCGCGGCGTGTGACGTCACGAGGCAATGGCGGCGCCGCGGCTGTCGCTGGGGCCGCTGAAGGAGCCGCTGGGGCTGATGCGGGCCCTGCAGTGGGTGCGGAACTGGGGGAACTGGGAGCGGAACTGGGGGAACTGGGAGCGACTGGGAGCGGAATTGGGAGGACTGGGAGCGGAACTGGGAGCGACTGGGAGAGGAACTGGGGGAACTGGGAGCGACTGGGAGCGGAACTGGGGGAACTGGGAGCGACTGGGAGCGGAACTGGGGGAACTGGGAGCGGAACTGGGAGCGGAACTGGGGGAACTGGGAGCGGAACTGGGAGCGGAACTGGGGGAACTGGGAGCGACTGGGAGAGGAACTGGAAGCGACTGGGAGCGGAACTGGGGGAACTGGGACAGACTGGGAGCGGAACTGGGGGAACTGGGAGCGACTGGGAGAGGAACTGGGAGCGGAACGGGGGGAACTGGGGGAACTGGGAGCGACTGGGAGCGGAACTGGGGGAACTGGGACAGACTGGGAGCGGAACTGGGGGAACTGGGAGCGACTGGGAGAGGAACTGGGAGCGGAACGGGGGGAACTGGGGGAACTGGGAGCGACTGGGAGCGGAACTGGGAGCGACTGGGAGCGGAATTGGGAGCGGAACTGGGGGAACTGGGAGCGACTGGGAGCGGAACTGGGGGAACTGGGAGCGACTGGGAGCGGAATTGGGAGAACTGGGAGCAGAACTGAGGGAACTGGGACGGAGTGGGAGTGGAACTGGGGGAACTGGGAGCGACTGGGAGAGGAACTGGGAGCGACTGGGAGCGGAACTGGGAGCGACTGGGAGCGGAACTGGGGGAACTGGGAGCGACTGGGAGCAGAACTGGGACGGACTGGGAGCGACTGGGAGTGGAACTGGGGAACTGGGAGCGACTGGGAGAGGAACTGGGGGAACTGGGACAGACTGGGAGTGGAACTGGGGGAACTGGGAGCGACTGGGAGTGACTGGGATGTACTGGGAGGGGATTGGAATGAACTAGGAGCGACTGGGATGTAACTGGGATGTACTGGGACGGACTGGGGGATTTTCCCCAATTTCCCGTTTTTTCCCCCCAGTTTTTCTCCATTTTCGCTTTCGCCACCTGCGGCGGCTTCGAGGGGAGCGTCACCTACCGGGTCACCTGCGAGGGGAGGGAGAACCACACGGTCACTGCCACCTTCGGGTACCCCTTCAGGTGAGTGTGGGACAGGTGAGACACACCTGGGACAGGTGAGGGCCCCGTCACCTACAGGGTCACCTGCGAGGGGAGGGAGAACCACAGCGTGACTGCCACCTTCGGGTACCCCTTCAGGTGAGAGACACACCTGGGACAGGTGGGACACATCTGGGACACACCTGGGACACACCTGGGACAGGTGAGATACACCTGGGACACACCTGGGGCAGGTGAGATACAGGTGAGACACACCTGGGGCAGGTGAGGGCCCCGTCACCTACAGGGTCACCTGCAAGGGGAGGGAGAACCACAGCGTGACTGCCACCTTCGGGTACCCGTCCAGGTGAGAGACACACCTGGGGACAGGTGAGGGACACACCTGGGACACACCTGGGGCAGGTGAGAGATACCTGGGACACACCTGGGATACACCTGGGACACACCTGGGACAGGTGGGACACACCTGGGACACACCTGGGGCAGGTGAGAGATACCTGGGACACACCTGGGATACACCTGGGACACACCTGGGACAGGTGGGACACACCTGGGACACACCTGGGGCAGGTGAGAGATACCTGGGACACACCTGGGGACACCTGGGACACACCTGGGACACACCTGGGGCAGGTGAGAGATACCTGGGACACACCTGGGATACACCTGGGACACACCTGGGACAGGTGGGACACACCTGGGACACACCTGGGGCAGGTGAGAGATACCTGGGACACACCTGGGACACCTGGGACACACCTGGGGACACACCTGGGACAGGTGGGACACACCTGGGACACACCTGGGACAGGTGAGGGCCCCGTCACCTACCGGGTCACCTGCGAGGGGAGGGAGAACCACAGCGTGACTGCCACCTTCGGGTACCCCTTCAGGTGAGGCCAGGTGACCCCAGGTGTGTCCAGGTGACCCCAGGTGTGACCCCAGGTGTATCCAGGTAACCCCAGGTGATCCCCAGGTGTGTCCAGGTGACCTCAGGTAGCCCCAGGTATGACCCCAGGTGTATCCAGGTGACCCCACCCAGGTGTATCCAGGTGCATCCAGGTGACCCCAGGTGAACCCAGGTGAACCCAGGTGTATCAGGGTGACCCCAGGTAACCCCAGGTGTATCCAGGTGTATCAGGGTGACCCCAGGTGCATCCAGGTAACCCCAGGTGTGACCCCAAGTAACCCCAGGTGTATCCAGGTGTATCAGGGTGACCACAGGTGTGACCCCAGGTGACCCCAGGTAACCCCAGGTGTGACCCCAGGTGTGACCCCAGGTAACCCCAGGTATATCCAGGTATATCAGGGAGACCCCAGGTGTGACCCCAGGTGACCCCAGGTGTGACCCCAGGTGTATCAGTGTGACCCCAGGCAACCCCAGGTGACCCCAGGTATATCCAGGTGTATCAGGGTGACCCCAGGTGACCCCAGGTGTGACCCCAGGTGTGACCCCAGGTGACCCCCGGCGCTCCCCCCCCCAGGTTGAACCACGCCGTGTTCCAGCCGTCCCTGACTCACCTGTGCAACCACACCTGGCCCAAGGACGTTCACCTGGTGGGGGATTTCTCCTCGGCCGCCAGGTTCTTCGTGGGCGTGGCCGTGGCCGCCTTCCTGTACAGCCTGGGGGCCCTGGGCGGCTACCTGGGCTACCTGCAGGTGTACAGGTGTGCAGGGTCCCGCCTGCCCCTCATGGTGAGTGACCACAGGGATTTACCTGCTCAGGTGTGCTCAGGTGAGGCTCTACCTGGGCTACCTGCAGGTGTACAGGTGTGCGGGGTCCCGCCTGCCCCTCATGGTGAGTGACCACAGGGATTTACCTGTACAGGTGTGCTCAGGTGAGGCTCTACCTGGGCTACCTGCAGGTGTACAGGTGCGCGGGGTCCCGCCTGCCCCTCATGGTGAGTGACTGGGGGGGATTTACCTGTACAGGTGTGCTCAGGTGGAGTCTGGGCAGGTGGGATTTACCTGCTCAGGTGGGATTTACCTGTTCAGGTGTGCTCAGGTGGGATTTACCTGCCCAGGTGTGCTCAGGTGGGTTTGGGCAGGTGAGGCTCTACCTGGGCTACCTGCAGGTGTACAGGTGTGCAGGGTCCCGCCTGCCCCTCATGGTGAGTGACCACAGGGATGTACCTGCTCAGGTGTGTTCAGGTGAGGCTCTACCTGGGCTACCTGCAGGTGTACAGGTGTGCGGGGTCCCGCCTGCCCCTCATGATGAGTGACTGGGGGGGATTTACCTGCCTAGGTGTGCTCGGGTGGGATTTAACTGTACAGGTGTGTTCAGGTGTGGTCAGCTGGGATTTACCTGTACAGGTGTGCTCAGGTGGGGTCTGGGAGCTCAGACAGGTGGGATGTACCTGCTCAGGTGTGCTCAGGTGGGATTTACCTGCACAGGTGGGATTTACCTGTCCAGGTGTGCTCAGGTGGGATTTATCTGCTCAGGTGTGCTCTGAGAGCTCAGGCAGGTGGGATTTACCTGCACAGGTGTGCTCAGGTGGGGTCTGGGAGCTCAGACAGGTGGGATTTATCTGCTCAGGTGTGCTCTGAGAGCTCAGGCAGGTGGGATTTACCTGCACAGGTGTGCTCAGGTGGGATTTACCTGTACAGGTGTGCTCAGGTGTGCTCAGGTGGGATGGACCTGCTCAGGTGTGCTCAGGTGGGCGTGGGCAGGTGAGGCTCTACCTGGGCTACCTGCAGGTGTACAGGTGTGCGGGGTCCCGCCTGCCCCTCGTGGTGAGTGACTGGGGTTACCTGTACAGGTGTGCTCAGATGGGATTTACCTGTTCAGGTGTGCTCAGGTGGGATTTACCTGCACAGGTGGGATTTACCTGCCCAGGTGTGTTCAGGTGGGATTTACCTGCACAGGTGGGATTTACCTGCCCAGGTGTGTTCAGGTGGGATTTACCTGCACAGGTGTGCTCAGGTGGGATTTACCTGCTCAGGTGTGTTCAGGTGGGGTTTACCTGTACAGGTGTGCTCAGGTGGGGTCTGGGAGCTCAGGCAGGTGGGATTTACCTGTACAGGTGTGCTCAGGTGGGATTTACCTGCTCAGGTGGGATTTACCTGCTCAGGTTTGCTCAGGTGGGATTTACCTGTACAGGTGTGCTCAGGTGTGCTCTTAGAGCTCAGACAGGTGGGATTAACCTGCACAGGTGGGATTTACCTGCCCAGGTGTGTTCAGGTGGGATTTACCTGTACAGGTGTGCTCAGGTGGGGTCTGGGAGCTCAGACAGGTGGGATGTACCTGCACAGGTGTGTTCAGGTGGGATTTACCTGTCCAGGTGTGCTCAGGTGGGATTTATCTGCTCAGGTGTGCTCAGGTGTGCTCTGAGAGCTCAGGCAGGTGGGATTTACCTGCTCAGGTGGGATTTACCTGCACAGGTGTGCTCAGGTGGGATTTACCTGCACAGGTGGGATTTACCTGCCCAGGTGTGCTCAGGTGTTGTTCCTCCACCTTTCCCTGTCCCATTCTGGAAATTTCTGCATTTTTTCCTGGACTTGTTTCACCTGATTTTTCTCAAAATTTATTTTATTTTATGAGTTTTTCTCCGAATTTTTGCAGATTTTTTTTTTTAATTTTAATTTTCTCTTTCTTTTTTTATGTTTTTTTTTTTTGTGGTTTTCTTTCTTTTTTTTTTAACCTCTTTATTTTTTCTTTTTATTTGTTCTTTTTTCTTTGTGTTTTTTTTTTTATTTTATTACTTCTTTTTTTTCCTTTTTAAAATTTTTTTTCCTTTTTGCTTTTACCTTTTCTTTGTTTTTTTTTTCATTTTTTTTTCAGTTCTCTTTTTTTGTTTTTTTTTTCATATTTTTTTATTTTTTCTCTTTTTTTCTCCTTTTTTCTCTTTTCTTCTCTCTTTTTCTCTTCTTTTTTCTCTTTTTCTTTCTATTTCTTCCATTCATATTTTGGTTTGTTTTTTTCCCACCTGTTTTTACTGGAATTTGGGAATTTTTAGGTTCCCCTGGTGGGAATTTGAGGGAATTTTAGTGGAATTTGAGAAGATTTTGGTGAAATTTGAGGGAATTTTTGGAGATTTTGGGGGTGGATTTAGGTGGAATTTTGGGGGAATTTAAAAGAATTTTGAGCAAAATTTTGAAGTCTTGACCCAAATTTTGACGTTCCTGGTGGGAATTTTGGGGTTCTGGGGTGGAATTTTTGGGAATTCCCGATGGAATTTTGGGGGGTTTAACCCTTTCTGCCCCTTCTCTCTCTGCTGCCTCTGAAGGAGCCCAGGTAAGTCCCAAAATTCCCATTTTTCTCCCCAAAATTCCCATTTTTCTCCCCAAAATTCCGTTTTTCTCCCAAAATTCCCATTTATTTCCATTTTTGGGTCATTTTTTTGATAATTTATTTCCATTTTTGCGTCATTTTTTTGATAATTTATTTCCATTTTTGGCTCATTAATTTCCATTTTGGCGTCATTTTTGGGTCATTTTTCCCATTTTTCGGCATTTTTTGGTTTATTTCTTCTTTATTTTTTCCCATTTTTAGGCTGTTTTCACCCATTTTCGGGCCATTTTTGGGTCATTTATTTCCATTTTTGGGTCATTCTTGGGTCGTTTTTCCCCATTTTTGGGTCGTTTTTGGGTCATTAATTTCCATTTTTGGGTCATTTTTGGGTCGTTTTCCCCCCGCCCCTCCCCCGCCCTGACTCTCTCCCCTCCCCCCATTTTTGGGTCATTTTTCCCCATTTTTGGGTGATTTTTGGGTCGTTTTTGGGTCATTTTCTGCCATTTTTGGGTCGTTTTGGGGTCATTAATTTCCACTTTTGGGTCATTTTTGGGTCATTTTTGGGTCATTTCCTGCTGGTTTTGGGTCATTTTTGGGTCATTTTCTGCCATTTTTGGGTCATTTCCTGCCGTTTTTGGGTGATTTCTGGGTCATTTTTGGGTCATTTCCTGCCGTTTTCGGGTCATTTTTGGGTCATTTTCTGCCATTTTTGAGTAATTTCCTCCTGTTTTTAGGTCATTTTTAGGTCATTTTCTGCCGTTTTTGGGTCATTTTTGGGTCATTTTTGGGTCATTTCCTGCCGTTTTTGGGTCATTTCCTGCCACTTGTGGGTCATTTCCTGCCGTTTTCGGGTCATTTTTGGGTCATTTTTGGGTCATTTCCTGCCATTTTTGGGTCATTTTTGGGTCATTTCCTGCCATTTTTGGGTGATTTTTGGGTTATTTTTGGGTCATTTCCTGCTGTTTTTGGGTCATTTTTGGGTCATTTCCTGCCATTTTTGGGTCATTCCCTGCCGTTTTTGGGTGATTTCTGGGTCATTTTTGGGTCGTTTTTGGGTCATTTCCTGCCGGTTTTGGGTCATTTTTGGGTCATTTTTGGGTCATTTCCTGCTGTTTTTGGGTCATTTTTGGGTCGTTTTCTGCAGTTCTCGGTTGATTCCCGGGTGGTTCCCCCCGCCCCTCCCCCCCTGACGCTGTCCCCTCCCCCAGGACCTGGTGGCCTCGGGGCTGGTGGCCGCCCTGTGGCTCGTGGCCTCCTCGGCCTGGGCCCAGGCCCTGGGACACGTCAGAGCCGCGGCGGGCGCGCCCCTCCCCCACTGCCCCTCCCCCACCGCCAGCTGCGCCCGCACCGCGCTCACGGCCATGGGGGGGCTGGGGGCGTCCGTGGTGAGGAGAGGGGGAGGGGAGGGGGGTGGGGGGGTGGGGGAGGGGATTTGGGGGGTGGGGGAGGGGGCTTGGTGGGGAGCGGAGGGGGCTTGGGGAGTGGGGGAGGGGATTTAGCGGGGAGGGGAGAGGATTTTGGAAAGGGGAAAAGGATTTGGGGGATGGGGGAGGGGGTTTGGGAGAGGGGATTTGGGGGGGGTGGGGGAGGGGATTTTGGGGGGCTGGGGGGGGTCCGTGGTGGGAATTCGGGGGGGAGGGAGAATTGGGGGAAATGGGGGAGGGGATTTGGGGGGGGCTGGGGGCGTTTCTGGTGAGAATTTGGGGAGATTTGGGGGGTGGGGGAGGGGATTTGGGGGGAAACTGAGGCAGGAGCGGGGGAGGGGCTTTGACGGGGATACCGAGGAGGGGGAGGGGCTTTTACCACCCCACCCCCACCCATTTTTTTCCCCTCCCCTCCCCCCCCCAGGCCTTCGGATTCCTCAACCTGGTGCTCTGGGCCGGCGGCTCCTGGTTCGTCTACAAGGAGACGCCGCTGCACCGCCCGGCCCCGCCCCCCGGCCCCACCCCCGCCCCCATGTGACCCCCTGTTTGGGCGGGGCTGGGGGCAGGGCGGGGGAGGGGCTGGGGGTGGGGCTTTGTGCACTGAGCTTGGGTGGGGGAGGGGCCGGGCTGGGCAGGGGTTGGTTGAGCTTGGCCTTGGTGGGCGTGGCCTTGGGTTTGGGTGGGGCTTGACCTTGGGTTGGGCAGCCTTGACTTTGTTGGCCATTGGTCGGTCTTCAGTTGACCTTTGGGTGACCCTGACCTTGGTTTGACCTTGGGCTGGTCACTCCTGAGTTCATTGACCATTGGTCAGTCTTCAGTTGACCTTTGGGTGACCTTGACTCGATCTTGGAGTTGTCTTGACCACGGTTTGGTCAGTCTTGACCTCGTTGACCATTGATTGGTCTTCCCTTGACCATTGGGTGGGTCATGGATTGGTCTTGATCTGTGGTTGGTCAGTCTTGACTTTGGTGACCATTGGTCAGTCTTCAGTTGACCTTTGGGTGACCTTGACTTTGGCTTGACCTTGGGTTGGGTTGGCTTTGGGTTGGGTTGACCGTTGGTTGGTTGACCTTGACCTCAATAATCATTGATTGGTTGGGGTTGATCTTTGACCTCACCGGAGCTTGAGTGGGCGTGGTCTTAACTTTGGGTTGGGCTTGACCTTGGGTTGGTCATCCTTGACTTCACTGACCATTGGTCAGTCTTCAGTTGAGCTTTGGGTGACCTTGAGCTTGGGTTGGGTTAATCTTAACTTTGGGTGGTCTTAACCATGTCTTGGTCAATCTTGACCTCGTTGATCGTTGATTGGTCTTCACTTGACCATTGGGTGACTCTTGGGTTGGTCTTGACCATTGGTTGGTCAATCTTGACTTCGTTGACCATTGGTCAGTCTCCAGTTGACCTTTGGGTGACCTTTGATCATGGCTTGACCTTGGGTTGGGTTGACCATTGGTTGGTTGACCTTGACCTCGCTGACCATTGTTTGGCCTTGGCTTGACCATTGGCTTGGTGTCCACTTGGGCTGACCGTTGGGTCGGTCTTGACTTTGACCAACGGTTGTCCAGTCTCGGCGCGCGTTGGTTGTTGGGTTGGGTTGGACTTTGCTGACCATGGGTTGGGTTGGGTTGGGTTGGGTTGACCTTGAATTTGGTTGTTCTTGGGTTGAGGTTGGGTTGAGTTGGGGGGAGTTGACCATGGGTTGGGTTGGGTCGACCTTGAGTTGAGTTGGGTTGGGTTGGGTTGACCTTGAATTTAGTTGACCTTGTGTTGACCTTGGATTGGGTTGGGTTGACCTTGGGTTGGGTTGGGTTGACCTTGAATTTAGTTGACCTTGTGTTGACATTGGGTTGGGTTCGGTTGGGTTGATGTTGGGTTGGGTTGACCTTGAGTTGGGTTGGGTTGGGTTGACCTTGAATTTGGTTGACCTTGTGTTGGGTTGACCTTGAGTTGGCTTCACCTTGGGTTGACTCAGGTTGGGTTGGCCTTGCTGGCGTTGGGTTGAGTTTTGGTTGATTTTTGGGTTGGGTTGGGTTGACCATGGCTGACCTTGAGTTCGCTTGACCTTGGTTGAGTTGGGTTGACCTTGACTGACCTCAGGTTGGGTTGGGTTGTTCTTCTGTTGGCTTTGGTTGACTTTGAGTTGGGTTGGGTTGGGTTGACTTGGGTTGGGTTGGGTTGGGTTGACCTGGGGTTGGGTTGGGTTGGGTTTGGTTGACTTCAAATCGGGTTTGGTTAACGTTGAGTTGGGTTTGGTTGACCTTGAGTTGAGTTGACCTTGAGTTGAGTTTAGTTGAGTTTGGTTGACCTTCAGTTGGGTTAGGTTGGCTTTGGGTTGGGTTGGGTTGGGTTTGGTTGACCTTGGGTTGGGGTTGGGTTGGGTTGGGTTTGGTTGACCCTTGGTTGGGTTTGGTTGACCTTGGGTTGGGTTGGGTTGTGTTGGGTTGGGTTTGGTTGACCCTTGGTTGGGTTGGGTTGACCTTGGGTTGGGTTTGGTTGACCTTGGGTTGAGTTGGGTTGGGTTTGGTTGGGTTGGGTTGGGTTGACCTTGGGTTGGGTTGGGTTGGGTTTGGTTGGGTTGGGTTGGGTTGACCTTGGGTTGGGTTTGGTTGACCCTTGGTTGGGTTGGGTTGACCTTGGGTGACCTTCACTTGACCCCTCTCAGGTTCCCAGCCCCGATCGGCCCCTCCCCCACTCCCCTCCCCTCGGCCCCTCCCCCCACGTGGGCGTGGCCAAACACTCCTGGCCCCTCCCCCACCCGCAAGTGCCTCTCAATAAACGGAATTCTGGGAAAACGCCCCAAAATGGCCGCCGGGAGCGGGGGGAGGGGTCGGAACAGCCCCTCCCCCACCCAGGGGACATCGGGGGGTTGGGGACATCGGGGGGGGGTGGGGACATCGGGGGGGGTGGGGACACCAGAGGCCGCGTTTGCTCCCAGTTTATTGATCCCGACCCCGAAATCGCGTCCCCGCCCCCTGCTGGCCCAGCTCCGTGTCCCCAGATGTCCCCAGGGTGTCCCCAAATGTCCCCAGGGTGTCCCCAGATGTCCTCAAATGTCCCCAGGGTATCCCCAATCCCCCCAATGTCCCCAGTGTCCCCAATGTCCCCAATGTCCCCCAATCCCCCCAATGTCCCCCCAACGTCCCCCAATGTCCCCCCAATGTCCCCAAT